>NC_056741.1:1083997760-1084062760 GCF_019279795.1 Protopterus annectens
CTAACCTCACAAAAAAAAAAAAACAGGATTTTTTTGCTTACACAGAGACCCATGGGACTGTAAAGATTCTGAACCTAAGAACCCACCCTCATGGAACAGCCGAAGTTCATTCAGGATCATAGAGGAACCAAACATACATGCACTGGAATGTGCAACCACTAATTCCACTAACACCCAGGCAAACCCGCTTAAGCCAAAACACTACACCCACCCTCACAACCACAAAGGGACAGAAAATGACAAGAAGGACCTAGTGAAATGTAAAGCTTATTACTTGTGGACACCACCCAAGATTCAAACTCAGGTCTGGAACAACAGCACAAAACCACTCTCAGTATTGGAACTGGAAGTTTTAGGAAAAGGTACGAATTTCATTCCACACAAAAGGGACCATCTGGTAAACACCATTATAGATATGAAACTCTTCATAAGGAAGCTGAATATTAAAGTACTTTTCCAGGACAAGTATAGTAAAAAGAGGACAATTTTCTCAGACCCAACCAGACACAAGTAAGAAAGTGGAAAAAGCCATAGTGATTTTTGTTCACCCATGGACCCAACCTTTAATGCTTACAAAGCTAAATGTGAGATGGACATTGTAGAAATATTTAAAGGGAATGTAAGTGGAAAACAATGTCATAATATTAATAAAGAGAAAATGACAACACTATTGGCTCTGTTCAGGTATATAGACTGGGAGCATTACTCTAGCTCCAACACCCTAGCTCAAAGGTTCCTAGAATTTATAAACGCAAATGCTATGGAACAACTTGTTACCACTCCTACAAGAGGGGAAAACATACTGGACCTGATCATCACCAACATGGGGACTCTATGCTCCAGACCAGAAGTGTATCCCTCACTGGTAAGATCAGACCATAAACTAATCTCACTGGATATTCACATCCCGACTCCACCCCCTACCCAGAAAACCACAGTGAAAAACTTCTCTAAAGCAAATTTCACATTCCTCAAAACCGAGGTGGAATCCTTCAAAGCCCCTGGGCCTGTGGAAAATACGGCCCAGACCGCAGAATCCTTTATAAACGCATTCTGTGAACACCTTCAGGAATGCATGGATTATGCAATCCCAAATAAAACCAAGAAACAATCCTCCAAAGGCAGACATCCTGTCTGGTGGACCCCAGCCATAAACAAACTATACAATAGAAGGAGGAAGCTACTACATGACAGAGCAAAATCCCAAAAAGGGAAGGCATCTCTGATCAGTGTTAGCAAAAAACTACGGGCACTCATAAAATCGTCTAAGGCCAGCTTCGAGAGAAAAATTGCACAGGACACTAAGGATAACCACAAGGCTTTCTTTAGTTATGTTAGGAACCTGGGTGTGAATTCCCAGATATGCTCAGAAGTAGTCCAAAATGACAAAAAATACACCGAACCCACAGACATTGCCAACATCCTAGCTGACAGGTTCAGCGCAAAGACCGCCCCCCACCAAAGGGCAAATATCTATCCCAGCAGAGTGCTGCCCCTGACATCTCAGATGCTCAGGTAAGAGCCGCCCTCTCCAAAGCAAAAACACAGCATCAATGGGACCAGACAGTGTCCCGGGCTGCATCCTACATGAACTCCAAGAAGAGCTAAACCCAAACATAAAACTACTGTTCAATCTCAGCCTTACCACAGGATATGTACCCAAAGAGTGGCGTACAGCAACAGTGGTCCCTCTCCACAAAGGTGGTGCCTCAACGGATCCTGGAAACTATCGCCCCATAAGCCTGACTAGCTTGGTCTGCAAAGCTATGGAAAGGATCATCATGGACCTCATAAAAAAAGATATTGGGGACATACAGACACTGGATCCTACCCATTTCGGCTTTGTTAAGGGCGGATCCTGCCTCTTAAACCTGGTCGATTTCTTTGAAACAGTCACCAAGGCCATTGATGAGGGGAAGGTGGTCCACACAGCCTACCTGGACCTCGCAAAAGCCTTCGATACATTACCCCACTCGGGCATTATAGATAAGCTCACCAGCTTAAATATAAACCCCTATGTCACTAGATGGGTTGCAAACTGGCTCAAGGACAGAACCCACATGGTTAGAATTGCTGGAGCCATGTCAGACTCCAAACCAGTTACAAGTGGTGTCCCACAAGGCTCAGTCCTGGGACATCTCCTGTTCGGTATATATTTCTAGGAGGTACAGGCCAACACGGAAGGACTGTGGCTGACCAAGTTCGCAGATGACTGCAAACTGGGCGCTATAATCGAGACTCCAGCCGACACAAGCATCCTCCAAAAGGGCCTCATAGAAACAGGCAACTGGTGCCAGAGCCATGGCATCAAGCTAAAAGCCAAAAAGTGTATAGTCATCCCCTTTGGCAAAAACAAAGTGCCCACAAATTACCACATAGGTGGTAATCCATTAAGTACAGAAGAAGTAATTAGGGACCAGGGGACCCAAGTTGATAGCATTTGACAACCACGTGGCCAAAGTGGTTAGAAAAACATTTTATATAGCCCACCTAATCATGAAGGGATTCACATCTAGATCAGGGGAGGTCATCGTGCCTCTTTACTCATCCCTCATCAGGCCCATAATTGAGTACAGTGCCCCTTTTGGGATGTACCTTACCAGACACCTGCAGCAACTGAAAAGACCCCAAAAGTACCTCACCAAGAGGATCAAAGGGCTCAAACAGATGCCATATGTTGCCCGGTTAAAGAAACTCCAGCTCTACTCAGTGGCATACCGCCTGCTCAGAGGCGATCTGTACCTGACGTATAAAGCCATGTCCAACCCGGAATTAATGGACATGCTGCACCTCAGAAAATCCAAATCCCATCGAGCTACGCGCTCAAGAGACTTGAACCTCAGCACTGAAATAAATAGGACATGCTGGAGGGAAAGATTCATAACCCAGAGGCTCCCTTCACTCTGGAATAAAATCCCAGTCCATGTTAGGCAGAGTCCCTCATTGACTCTCTTCAAGAGGAATCTTGATGAGTGGATGGGGGATCGTAGGTTTACCCCGGGTATCACTTCTGTGTCACAGTTAGACAGAGGCACAGTATACTAACTTCGAAAAAGGGCATAGCAAAATTAAATTAAAATGGGTGGCGAAAGCCAAACACACTCTGGCTAGGCTTATAAATGCCCTAGGGCAGATAGCCTAGTATGAACCTATGATCCTATGAACCTATGAAAAGTAGATGAGTTATGAAGACTGACAAGGGAGGGGCCATTAAGGTCACAAACACCATCCTCTTATAACAACAATATTGGCCGCATGGCATGTTAAGACAACAGCACCTTGTACCAGAAAATAGATGTAGCCTATATGAGAAATTTTAACAGTTCCCCGGCCAAAGATACCATGCTTTTTTGGAATCCCCAAGCCCACCAAAAGCCTCACAACCTCACCTAGTCCATTAGTTGCCAGTGGGTCTTCATTTCCAAAATGTTTTCGACTTAACTGGACGTCACAATAAAACTACTTACTGCTAGCACCAAGTCTTTTATCCTTGACAGTTTTAATTTCTTAAAGAAAATTAAGGACATCAGTCCCTATAAAGGCATGGTTCTAGTAACCATCAGTTTTGAAGCTCTTTATATAGTACTACTTCACCATTACTGAATAAAAGCAGTGGAGGAAGCAGTTACTTGCAGAACAGGGGCTCTGCCAGGCAAGCTAGGACTTGCATCAAAGCTTTTACAGACCCTATCAGATAATAACTACTTCAGATTTAACAACCAAGTATACAAGGAGACCATGAGTATTGCCTAGAGGGTCACCCTGGTCTCCAGCCTGGCTGATGTAGCCTTAGCTAAATGGAAAGAGGAGACTATATACAATTCTAAATTCCAAAGCCACATTGGATGTTATATTTATTTTATGAATTACATTTTTATTATTTGAAATAGTAATGAGCAGAAACTTCAGGAACCCTTCAATTACATATGCAGCTCTGTGAACTTCTTTAAATTTAGGATTAGTTATAGCAAAGAGAAAGTCAATATCCTGAACCTGACCATCATTAAATTAAGGCAAATGTGCTCCCTCCCTACAAAATTATACATAAAATCTACCAGGATTAATATGCTCCTACATTCACCTGCTCATTACCAAATATAGATGGCAAGGCTATCTGCAGAAATTAATGACTTCATTGTGGGCATTTATGATCTCAAAAGGTACTTCCTCATGAGTGGCTGCAAAGTAAATGTGCTCAACAGCATACTAGACCAAATAATCACCTTAAAACAAATAGACAACTAGGCCATCTTGTAACACCCCAATAGACTGAAGTATGACTTCAGAAGCCTCTGCACAGACCCCCCAAGAATGAAATCCTAAAACATAAGAAGGCCATCACCTTCACCTAGGATCATCTGGTGATGAGAAAAACTATACAGGACAACTCTCTCATTGTTGAAAGCAACAAACAAATAAGCAAAATACTAGAAACCAGCCACAGCTTTGTTTTTAAGAAAGGAAAAGGTGTCAGGAACAACCCTAAAACCAAAGTAGTAATAAGCAAGACAAATGAGAAAGGCACCCTGCAATGCAGAGCCCAGAACTGCAATTTTTTCAAATACTTTAGTGGACCAGATCATTACCGCTGTTCCAGCAGAGATAAAAAATTCTACAGCAAGAATAGGTCTGACTGTAACACCAAAGTGGTCATATACAGTGATAAATATTCCAAATGTCCCACGTTCTATATTGTAAAGAAAGTGAGCAAGCTTAAGATTTGAATTCCCCTGCATCTATCTGACATTAACCACTATTAGAAGTACCCTGGCCAAACACAACCTAGAAAAAGGGTGCAGTACATTATCTTTTCATGTACTGGATCCTGTTAACAAGACAGAGCTCAATAGAAACAAAAAGAAAAACACTTTTAGAAAAAAAAAGAGAGCTTGAGTGGCAGATGCACTTAAATTTCTGTATTGAACCAGAGTTCAATACCAGTTGCTCCATTATAAGCATCTTATGACTGAAACATGTGAATTATAACCTACTTTATTATAGTAATCACAAGATGAACAACTTGAGTGCAGCCATACCTCCCTCACAGTATCACAGATGTCAGCTGGATCAGTTTACTCCTTGAAAATTCCACCAAGCCCTTCTTCACAGCAGCCAGTTACAGTATCACCATCCAGACATCACCCCCCCCCCACCCCTGATGGCTTTTAATTAGCTTGGCAGTGGCACAATCCTCCCTTTTCACACTAAGATGTTCAGGGAGGAGAAGGCAACTGAGAATTCAAGGATAATAAGAGTCACAATTCATCCAGGAAAACCAGACCAAAGCTTATGGAAATGGCCATGAGCAAACATTGACCATCTCCACGACCCCACCTTCCAAACCAGGACAGACTTCCATTTATCGAGCACTGGTCCAGTCTGAGCTGACGTCTTGCACCATACTTGTCTGTTTACACTGGTGTTAAGCACCATTACAAACCACTAGGACATTTACTACTTTTGACTTTTTTCCTTATATTTACTGCACTTTTTGTTTTTGTCAATGTCTTTTATTTCTTTAGTGTTTTTTTCATTTCCTGATTACTTAATTAAATAGGGATTCTTTTGCTGGCTTTACAAAACATCTTTTAAAATATAAATACCCTCAACCACTGTGATCACTTGAAAATGTGGTCTAAATTAAAAAGATCTGAGGAAGCTCATTGGTTGTAAGCGAAAGTGCTTTTCAAGTTAGTACAATGGGGGTGGGGGTATTTAAGGTTCTATCCATATAAAAAAGGTTTTGCTTCAGTCTTATATGATGCCAGCACTAGGAAAAGACCTGGCAGGGTTTCTAAAAATTATTTATAACCCTTAGGATTCTCTGGCTTTGGTTGGCCAAACCATTAGCAATTTTTTCTAATGTTCTGATTTTGCAGACAATTTCCAAAATGTTTAAAGCCTGTTCATATATTGTTGGTGTTTAAAACTATGATGGTAATTCATCTGTGACAAATGTGAAGGTATATGAAACAAGAGGAACAAGGAACAGCAGTTGGTTTTGTCCTTTCTGTGCAAATAAATAAATTCTATCCCCACCAACCACAAACCTGCAAATCAGATACTTCCATGCAAATAAGGTGATTCAATCCCCAACAACCACAACCCTCCCACTCAAATACACCCCATAGTATCTTGTCCAGTCAGGTCTACTGCCATTCCCATGGCCCTTGCTGCAAAATTCAAATGTCCTGTTTAAAAGATATGATCTGATTAAGTGTATTTTATGACAAAAGTGCTTGTCCTACTGGGAAATAAATGATCAAGGAATCTTTAACATATATATCTATATGTCTGTATATATGCATATACATATATCTATATATATCTATCTATCTATATATATATATATATATATATATATATATATATATATATATATATATATATATATATATATATATTTAGGTCCCCTTCAGAATTTCGAAGCTTAAAACTTCGAATTTCATATGATCGAAGACCATATGATTGAAGTTTTAAAACTTCGAAATTCTGAATGGAGATGGCATACAGCATGGAATGGGAGATTTTCCTTTTCCTCGCTGCAGTGTGATCTCGGAATTGGTATATTTAAGTAGCGGGGGCAGTGGGGGCCCTGCAAAAACATGTTTTTTGTTTTGTTGACTGTTTTTTTAGGGGGGGGTACAGAATTTTGAGATTCCAAGATCTTGAGGTTCTGAGTTCGATATTTTGAACCTCGGGATTTTGGTATTTTGAAACTCTGAAGTGAACCTATATATATATATATATATATATATATATATATATATATATATATGTGTGTGTATATACTTCTAACCACCATAATTTCAGAATCCTGAAGACCAAATTACTGAGACCAGAATGTTGAAATCTCACAATACTGAAACTTTAAAATACCAACTCCAAAAATATTGAAAGTTCAGAATACCAAGTATGATAACACTGAAATTTAAAGTGCTGATATCGGAATACCAATATTACTGTAGGAAAACCTTAGTGTTCACAAATGAGGTATGTCTCTTTAAATTTGTATAGGAAGTATGTGAGAAAATATGGTGAACGTTTCGTACACTCCCAGCAGTAATGGAAGTGTGTACCTTACAATAAGGTAAGAAAAAGGTTTATGCCTTTTTCCCCACTCTAGTGCGATTCCAGAACTGTTATATATAGTTGGGGGTATGGGGGTGTAGCCACCCACTTAGCTGGGTTCTGGGTAGAAGCAAGGTAAGTGAGTAGTTATTTAATTTTTGACAGAGTTCTTTGTTGTTTTTGGAAGTATACAGTGTTGTTTTTGTATAGTACTGCATTGGTATTTTGGTATAGGGGGTTGTATGTAAGGTTTGCGCATTTGTATTCAGTATTATAGGCATCAGTGTTTTAAAGTTTCAGTATTTCAGCATTCCGGGCTTGGTATTTTGGTCTTCGGAATTCTGAAATTACAGTATTTAAAAGTAGATCCATATATACATATATATATATATATATATATATATATATATATCTATATATTTATATATCTATATATATATATATATATATATATATATATATAGATATATATACATATATATATATATATATATATATATATATATATATATACATAAGCAGTAATCCATGTATATACATATATATATATATATATATATATATATATATATATATATATATATATATATATATATAAGCAGTAATCCATGACTGGGTGTGTGTATCCCAGGATCCGCCCACTGTTGCTGTGGTTTGATCATGAGGGTGAAACACGAGTGATCAAACAAAATCAATCTGTGAGAAATCCTGGGATACCCACACCCAGGAATGGATTATTGCCATTATACAATAAAATTATTTGCTTACCTTTCTTAAATAATTTGATTGCATAATGGCACTTTAGTGTTCCTCCACTTCCTCTACTTCATAGTGATGTACTGTGCATGTGTGACATATCCATCTACACACTTGCATAGTACATTAGTACGATGCAGTAAGGTAGTTGAGGATTGCTTTATATTTTTCATAGTGTGCGGTGAAAAACAAAGATATTACAAGGGATGTGCCAAAACATGTGAGGAAAATCAGTGGTGTTCTACAAAACTGAGAGAAATAGTAACCAGCAGTACAATCAGTGGTACTGTTGGTAAATATACTTATCTATTTACAGTTTTGCAGAACATCCCTTGTATTTCTGTTATTGAACACTGTGTCTCCTAAATATCTTTTAGATAGCATTAAGGAACATATTCCAATAGAAAGACATCCACCGAAGAAAACTTAAGCAGCTGGACTTCTTTCTTTTGGGATATGCTCAATTTGCAATGGGCAGGCTGAATGAGTGTCCAATCAGTGTGCAATGTTTGGAATACTAATGACCTTTTATTGTATAAATAAATGGTACAAATCCACAAGGTAGTGGTATGTATACAAATGTATGTCAGCGTGAACTGTTTGGTGGTCACTGTGCTATACCCCATGTGTGCAGCAGGATAGAAAAATTAGTAAGTTATACATTTAAGAATTCTAACATAGGTTTATTAAAAATGTAGTCTTTTAGATATGCTTGAGGTTTTCAGTATCAGAGATAAATGTCTCTACACACTGCAGTCAGTCTGAATGGGCTCTGGGATAGAAAGGTCATTATAATTAGAGCTATTAATATTAGTAAGTTTCATGGAAGTGTAGACAATGTGAAGCATTGTTTATAACTCTGCAGTCACTGTGTATGACAACTGTAATTGACCCTTTTGTATGTGTTACATGTTAAGGCACTGGTTTAATAAGTTTTTAACTAGTGGTATTAGTTGTAAGCCATGTGGCATACATAACTGGGGCATCTTGGATTAGTAATTTCTCATTAGAAATATTTGATGACTTGTCAGCAAGTGCTAATTTTAAAGTATTGACGGAGGACTTCAGTAACAATTCAACAGATAAATGCCCAGTGGAAGCATAGGGAGTAGTTCCATACTGCCTTAGGAAACATGGAGCTGTTGTTTCCAGTGTACATACTTGGTAGGGATAGTCTTAGAAATTTTCCCATTCTCTTTATAACATTCACTGCAATTCCACTGGATTGTGGCAATAATGACGTGATTGTATTCTGCTTTTATATATATATATATATATATATATATATATATATATATATACACACACACACACACACACACACACACACACACACACACACACACACACACATGCACATATGTCATATAGTTTGCATACTCACTAAACTTTTGATCATCAAATGGAAGCTTATTTTTTGCCTTCAGTATTAGGGACATGACACATTGATGGCTCATAATTAAACAAAACTGTTTCTGAATGAGAAAAGCTTTGCAGACTGTAATTTGGTGAAAGATTGCTGCTACTGTCAGATGTGTGTACCTTGCCAAACGCTACTGTGAAAGGGCTATGTCCCTTTACCCAAAGGTTCATGAGAGTTAAATATATTATAAAGGAATCCACAATGGTTACAATCCCCCCAAAGTAGGTTCATAGATTCACAGGTAGCTACTAGGTTATTGGCCCTAGGGCCTATATAAGTCTAGCCAAAAAGGTACCCTGGCTTTCGCCACCCAAGAAAATTATTTTCCTGTGCCCCTGTCGAGCAGCGCCCCAGAGGTGATCCCTAGGTTGAATTTTCTTTTCCCATCCAATCATCATGATTTTTCTTGAAGAGTGCTAATGAGGAGCTTTGTTTGATATAGATAGGTAGTTTGTTCCAGAGTATGGGAAGTCACTGGGACACAAATCTATCCCTCCAGCATGTTCTGTTTATTATGGTGACAAGGTTTAGGTCCCTAGTGCATGTAGCTTGGAGTGATTGGGATTTCTCTAAGTGGAGCATGTCCAACAGCTCTGGGTTTGACATAGCTTTGTATGTTAGGCAGAGATCGCCTCTGAGTAGGCGATATGCGACGGAGTAAAGCTGGAGTTTTTTGAGACGGTCTGCTTAGGGCATCTGTTTGAGGCCAGTAATCCTCTTTGTGAGGTATTTCTGCAGCCTTTCCCATTGTTGTAGATGTCTTGTGAGGTACATATCAAAAGGGGCATTGTACTCTATAATGCGTCTAATGAGTGACGAGTACAGGGGAACAATGACCTCTTTTTTCCTGGATGAGAAACCTTTTGTGATGAGGTGTGCCACATAGAAGGATTTCCTGACTACTGTGGAGAAGTGATTATCAAAGGAGAGACTACTGTCCACCTGTGTCCCAAGGTCTCTTATCACACTTTTGGTGTTAAGTAGACTACCACCTATGTGGTAGCTCATGGGTACAGAGTTTTTACCAAAGGGGATGACAATGCACTTTTTGGCACTGAGCTTGAGGCCATGACTTTGACACCAGGCATCTGTCTCAGTGAGGCCCTTTTGTAGGCTGTCCACATTGTTCGGAGTTTCGATTATGGCTCCTAGTTTGCAGTCATCTGCGAACTTCGTTAGCCAAAGACCTTCTGTGTTAGCCTGTACTTCAGAAAAGTAGATACCAAACAGGAGAGGACCCATGACTGAACCCTGTGGTACTCCACTTCTCACTGGTCAGAAGACAGATTTAGCGTCTGCTACTTTCACAGTGTGGGTTCTGTCAGTGAGCCAGTTGGCAACCCATCTTGTGACTTAGGGATTTATACCTAGTTTAGTGAGTTTATCTATAATACCAGAGTGGGAGATGGTGTCAAAAGCCTTGGTGAGATCTAGATAGGCTGTATGAACCACCTTAACCTTGTCTACAGCTTTGGTGACTGCTTCAAAGAAATCTATAGGAGACATGATCTGCCTTTTACAAATCCAAACTGGGTGGGCTCCAGAGTTTGGAGATTATTGATGTCTTTGTTTATAAGTTCCATGATGATACGTTCCATGGCCTTGCAGACCAGGCTCGTTAGGCTAATGGAGCAGTAGTTCCTGGGGTCTGTGGTAGCTCCCCCTTTGTGGAGTGGGATAACCGTCGCTATGCACCATTCAGTGGGCACAAATACAGAGGTGAGGCTATGATTGAACATGGTGCTTAAGTGGGGTGCCAGTTCATTCTGTAGTTCATGTAGAACACAGCCTGGGATGTTGTCAGGTCCCATGGATGCTGTGTTCCTGGCTTTGGAGTGTGTGTTTTTTTTACCTGTGCAGCAATGATTACAGGAACTTTGCATTCTTCTGGTATAGAGATGGACCCTTTAGGGGTGAGAGAGGGGTAAAGTTAACAATGAACCTATCTGCCAGGATGTTGGCAATATCAGTTGGTTCTGTATATTTAGTGCCATTGTGTTGTAACTGAGAGCAGATCTGAGTGTTGCCATTGAGATTCTTGACATAGCTATAGAATGCTTTGTGGCTGTCTTTAGAATCAGTGGTGATTTTGTTTTTGTAACTAGCTTTGGATGATTTTATGAGGGATCTCAGCTTTTTACTGAAGCTGACCAGGGAGTTCCTCCAATCATGGGATTTTACTCTTTTATTGCAACAGTTTCTTTCTTCTGTTGTAGAGTTTGTTTATGGCAGGGGACCACCATACTGGCTTCCTTTTTTGCAGGATAGCATCTTGGTTCTGTTAGGGAAAGCATGATCCATGCACTTGTGTAAGTGCTGATAAAGTGCATTTGTGTAGGATTCAGCAGTCATACCTCTATTGTCCATCTGCATGGGTGTCGTGAAGTTTGCCACTTCTGTCTTAAGAAGCGTGGAGTTGGCTTTGGAGACATTTTTTATGGTGGTTTCACTAATGGGGGGTGGGGGTGGGATGTGGATGTCTAGGGTGATTAGCTTGTGGTCGGATCTGACCAATGAGGAATTGACCTCTGGCGTGGAACACCAGTCGCCCATGTTGGTAATGACCAGGTCTAGGATATTTCTGCCCTTGGTGGGGGTGTGGATAAGTTGATCCAAGGCGTTGGAATTTATGAATTCCAGAAAACGTTTAGCAAAAGGCTTGGTACATGAGTAGTTTTCCCAGTTAATGGTGGAGTAGTTGAAATCGCCCATTATGTGGGTGTTGGGTTGTACCCTAATATTTTCCAGTGTATCAAGAAATGAGGAGTGGGAATCCTGGGGCATGGTGGGGGATCTGTAGCAAGTTACAATTCGGATTGCAGTCTTGCCTAGAGTTAGTTGCACTTGGATATTCTCGGATGCATTAAGCTGAGCAACTAGCCTGGAGGTGTGGATATCCTTAATGAATGTGGACATGTCTCCACCTTTAGTGTTTCGGTCCAGGTTAGGTGGCCGAATGGTGTGGTATGAATTATAGCCTGGTAATGCAGGGGTGCTCTCTTGAGCCTTGAACCAGGTCCCTGTCACTGCACAGATGCCAATGTTCTCTATTTTAAGGAGTGCCTTGAGTGAATGCATTTTGAGGTTTAGACTTCTAGCACTGAGTAGCATTACCCTCCAATTTTACTTGCTTGTACCTGTTACGGTGGTGAATTTGTCATTTAACCTTGCCTAAAAAGGCACTATAGGGGTGGCAAAAGCCTTAGGCAGTATCTGGAATCTAAGTAGTGTGGGGAGGTTTGCCCTACAGAAAATATTAATAGTATATAGTGGCTATATTAGTATTAATAGTAAATATTCCCCAAATCTAATTGAACTGCATAAACCTGGCCATCCACCAGGCAAACGTCTAATGTCCTTCTCAATAGCACACCATTGGAATTCCCTCCCATCTCTCATCTGCACCACCAGCAGCCTCTCTTCATTCAAAACCTTACTTCACATACACCTAACTTCACCATGGGAATGCTCTTGCTCCCATCCCATATAATCTCCCTACACTATAGCTGTTCTCTATAAGCTATAATTCATAATAGCCTCCCATTGTTTTGTACCCCTAATAAACTCTAGGAATTAACATAACTCTTAGAATGGTACAATTCAGTAGCCAAGAAGTTAACTGCATGAATTAGCATAACTGTTAAAAATTTTAGACTGTTTCTGTTTTTGCATTGTGCTAATATGTTAAACTGTTGAAAACTTTGACTGTTTGTAAATATTACTCTTATTGCATTGTACTAATATGTGCACTCTACTATGTGTTTTTCTATTTGTTTAATTTTGCTTCATTTGTACACATTATATTTCTCTAATAACTTACTCTTATGTTAAATCTGTAATTTGTAATTTTCTGGAACTTTTCTCCCCAGGACTCCATTGAAAACTGGTCCTCGTGGCCCAATGGACTATCTTGGCAAACAATTATAAATAAATAAATAAAAGTGTTTTAATTAAATTGGTCCTAGTAGCACTATTTTTATATAACCTAAATAGTCACTCAAACACAGATGTATCAGTCCTTTAACAGACAGTGAGCTCAGGGCGCTGTAGTCACATGGAATTTTTTGATAGATTTTTTCTGTAAATGGACCATGAGCTCATGCTGCTGCTGTCATGTGGAAGTCTTTGATATAAGCTTTTCTTTCTTCCGTGTCTTGTGTGCGAAAATGTCTGCGGTAGTGTGATTTTTGTTATTATAATATGTATTCCTTGACAAAAGCCAAACACTTTATTCAAAACTGTTCTTTATCCATTTGCTAAAGATGAATTAACAGGTGCCACAAAAGGCTAGCTTTTGTAGTTATTCAGTGGGACGGGAAGACATTTTGCTGATACCAGAAATCCATAATTGTATACAGTTAATGCATAGCATACTGAAGTTGGCAACACAGACATAGTTAGCAGTTCTGTGTTTCTGATTAGAATATTGGCTTGATTTGTAAGATAGTTATGAAACAGTGTTTCATTTTGTGCAAAAGAGCTGCCTGGCAATTCATAAGGTCACTTCCTAGTTCAGAAAACCACATATTTTCTTTTTTCTCAGTATCGTTTCTTTTTTATGGCTAACATCCTCAAATGCCATTTCTAATATTTTCTTTTAAATAATGCTGGCTTAATTAGACAGACCTTTTAAAAATAAATTGCCATCAGAAAACCATATGATGTCATTCTTACAGTTTGTTTCTTGAAATTAAGTTTGTAAAGTGTCAAAGTGTGACAAATGCTGTGTTAATTTAAAGCTTATTTACTCCTAGATTCACAAGCCCACATAATGCTTCTTCAGCATCTTTTGTGATGTGCTGATACAGGTTGTTTTACAGAAATGTGCATTGTATCTTCCTCTACCTTTTTAATACATAATAGTAAAATTATCTGCAGTCAGTTTCCACCCCTCATTCCTACATGGTAATTTGAATGTGGGATTATTACAAGTAATTTCATGTGGTATGTGAATGAGTGTCTGTACAAGTAAAAGTGAAATTGTTTGCTAATAAGAATGACGCCAAATGTTTATTTCTCTGTTTGAGAATATTTATGTTCAGCATTAATAAAGGCATGGTTGGCTCAGGCATGCTCCATGGGTATATACGTAAATTGCATAAAGTTTTTCTATTCTTGTAGTCTTCATTAACTTCTGTTTCTTTTGGTGCGTCAGAAGATGCCATGGCTATTTCTGTGTTAAGGCATTGGTTTAGCTTTATTTAGTATTTCTTGCTAGGACTGGATCCAGAGCCTGTGTATTGTTTTCTTAGTGAGTGATATTAGATATAGATAATAAATACATTAGCTAGTGATATTAGAGGTTCTGTTATTGTAGTAAAGTATGTAAAAACATGGAACAGTAATTACCCATTCCAAGTAGCTTTTGACAGCTCTGAAATCTGTTTGTGGTGCAGGTTGGTAAACAGCAGTTATTTTTGGCCCAGGAGAAGAACTGTCTTGGCAGTCTATAAACTCAGAAAGCTCATGCCTTGGTTAGTAAATTCATAATTCTGCTTAATGTCTGTCCACTCTCATCTAAATGTTTGAATTATGCTTAAAATGTCTGTTAATAATCTTTTTAAGGATCGTGCTATATATTATTTTCTGTGTTGCAATATTTTAAATTTCTGTACGTGGAGTATGTTTTTGAAATGTTTTATATGTCTGTATGTGGAGCTTTTTCCTGGGCCTCTGCTGAAAATGTGTTCTGTTGATCCAGTTGTACTATCCCAGTAAACAAATGTCAAATAAACAGATAAATTATGATATCATCACTTAAATTTCTAGAACTGGTATGCACTTCAGGACTGGGTACTTTACATTTCTGTAACACATCTGCTGAATTTTATCAAAGGTTATTCTCTTTTACTTTCTTAGTCAAAGATGTATTGTAAAAATAATATAATGACTGAGTGCAGTTAGCTACATTTATGTCTTTACATGGAGGATACTGCACTGTCATTTAAAATCACAATTATTGCAAGTTACTGTTGGTGTTTTGAAATATTCACTTGCTGTACAGCCTGGTGTTAGGCAGCATTTATTTTACTCAGACAGGGTGCATTATTTTAGAAATATGTGTCAATAGACAAGACCCCAGGTACAGCACCATTTGTCTTAATAAAGTCAGCATCTTCTAGTTGTTTAACTTCTGTTTCCGATTTAGTTCAAATATAAAATAATACATTTCTTTGTGGCTGACAGAGTGTTTTATTTCTGACTTTACCTGGTAAATGCTAAACTTGGCAAATTCAGACATATCAAAATGTTATTGTAAAAAGTTATCTGAGGATGCATTAGTGGAAGCATCACTTAAGTCTTTTATGATTTCTAGATAAGCTGCTGTACAAAAAATGAAGAGACTTGCCATTATCTAACAGTGCGATATATTCTACTTCGTTAATAGCTGATCTGATAGAAAGATGTTTCAGAAAACTACCAATGAAAGCAACAGGCTGTTCAAAGCTATAAAAAATTGCAGTTTTAAAATGTAAACCAGTTTTGTTTAAAAGAGCATTCCAAACGATTGGTCATTAATATCATTTGCAATAGCACCATAATCAATGTACAAATCTGCATATCTTACACTTTGTAAATATTTGTGGGCAAAGTTTATCATTAAACAGATGCCCAATCCAATTCAAAGCTATGCACATGTTTTGAATCTGTACAAGTAGTTATATCATATGGAACTGTTACTTCTGATCAGTGTTATGTAGTATACACTCTGGACATGAAAGTAAATAGGTAAATCATTCAAAGGCAATGTAAAATATTTTTATAATGTTCCTTAACTGAATGATATTTTCAGCATGTCACAAATCTTTAGCATTGAGCTGGACACTAACTTGTTTGAAATCTGCACTCCATGATTTTTCACAGTTATAGCATGGTTAAATATTATGCTTGGGAGTTAACAGGATATTATTACAAGAATTTACTTTAAGTGGATTATTATACTGAAATGTCTTAGCAGCATTTATGATGGGAGATATCTTTTTTTTTTTTTTGCCTGTAATCCAAAATTAAGAAGCTCCTAATACATTGCTGCATATGACCGATTTTGTGGTGGCATTACCAAATCCCTAAGCATGTTATTTCCTTGCTTTGTTGAGGTACATTTGTGTATTAATAGGCTTTTGTCATACTAAAGTCCTAATGCTATCAGAATTCTAAGCCTAGTGCAGTAGATATTCAAAGTTTCATTTGCATCTCATATTGTTTTTTCTAAACACACTAGTCACACTTGTCAAACTCCTCTGGTTAACTGCAAAATAAGTAAATAACTTGTTTGTAAGCATTTGTTAGTATCATGTATGAAATGCTATAAATATCATGCACCCTTTTACCAGATTAAATAATATATCTTCTTTCAGCTTTTCCTGGTTAGGGGTCACCACAGCGGATCACCTGTCTGCTCATGATTGGCAGTAGAGTTTTACGGTGTTGAGTTGCCAGCCCGGCACCCAACCTTCCACAGATGGCACACACACTCACACCTAGGGCCAATTTGGAGTGTCCAATCCACCTACAGAATGTCTTTGGGAAGAAACCAGAGGAAACACACACGACCACAGGGAGGACATGCAGACTCCACACAGAAGGCACCCCAGCCAAGGATCGAACCAGGGAACCTCTTGCTGTGAGGTGACAATGCTAACCACTGCACTATTACCAGATTAAATAATAAGTAATATTTGTCTCAAGTAATATTTGCAGCTCTGGGTTACTTCATATGTGTGTTTTGTAACCGTATGATCTAGTTTGACAGTGTTTCATTTTACTTAATGAACTTATGAGTGTCTCTGCATCATGAAGTGAATATAACTTAAGCCTTATCTGTCACTGTACTGTTTTCATTCAATGAACATGCAAACTTTCAGGTAACACAACACTTGGACAGTCTCTCTCTCTTCTAAATATTTAATTTAAACAACTGTTCTGTGGTGAATGCAAATTAAAACACTAAACTTAGTAAAACAAAATGTACTATTGCAGAAATCTCTTCTGTTTGTTATTGTAACTTAGTAAGTAAACAAGCAGTAAATTATACAAATACTGATGCACCATAAAAATAAAACAAAGTGTATCAACCATAGATACTGTGTATACAGAGAAAGTATATATATATATATATATATATATATATATATAAAGATGAAAGTAAACATATAACTATACACACAACAATCACTATATAAAAATATTTGATAGCTAATAATATATATTGTGCAACATTTATATATATATAATTTTGATATATATATATATATATATATATTCTTTGTAAATTTTATATTCTTGAAAGTCTATGGTTTGCATATGAATTGAATGCTTTTATATGAATGGTTATGATATGGACATAAATGTCTTTATGAATTTGTGATTTCACTTTAAATTGATGCATCAAGACAGAGTGAGTTGATGCAATATATTTAAATGAATTGTGACCACTTTGTTCTTTATGGTCTGATGAAGCTCCATGTGAAAGCGCTTACCAATTTTAACAAATACATTTATTTTTTTGTATGCTTGGACTTTTGTGCTGCTTGCCTGATTCGTGACTGCCCTTGTATATATTATTAGTTTTTTCATTTTATTTTGGACAGTTCCATATTTGTCCTTTGCGGCGCGATATTTAGTTTTTTTTTTTTTTTTTTTTGTTCACTTATAGTATCTAAAATGTTTTTTAGTTACAAAATAAAAGCTGACCAAATTCAAAAAACATGCATTGCTGAGTTCAGAGAGTAGCTTTACATAGTAACTAAAATGTTTACTTACTTTTTGGCACCAATGTGAAGCACCAATTATTACAAAATTCCTAGAGGGACTTTTCATGGGCATGCACAGCTTATGCCGCTGGGGTACTACCAACCTTTAGGAAGAATGCACTGTTGGCTGAAATACCAGTCAGTTGTCTTGCTATGACTTCTGTATAGCTGATTCTCTGGAGTATTAGAGATAATAATGCAACTTGCTGATATATATTACCATCACGTGACATGATGCCCATTTGTTTCTTATGTGAGTAGCCTACAGCAGCATGTTCAGGGTTTAGATCACAGAGACTGCCAGTGGTATTGCGTTTCACTTGGCTGATGGATAATATTCTCTGCAAACACTTTTTTTCTTTGTTTTCTTTCTTCAGTCTTCATGTATCCACTGCCATGTTAACACTTTACTTCCGTATCTCACTTTCTAATAACCGTAGTCTGTTCAGTAGTGTAATATACATGAATGAGTGGCATGTCAGTTATTTCACATTCTGAACTGGTGTTGCATATATGGTCAAAAACATGGATTTTATGCTGCTATATACATCAGTTTAACAGTTTTTAGTATTTTGATATTCCAAAGAACAAGTTCAACCATCTGTGATTAAGTTTGTTTGAAGGATGGGTAGAAAGAAAAATACTTGCTTGGTGTTTTTACTTTTTTTTTAATTTGTTTGGTCCCCTCAAACCTCATTTTTAACAGCCCAGTCCCCAAGACAAGACATGCTAGGTCTACCAGTCCTCCTCCTTCTAACCCTACTCCCAGATGTACTTCATTATTGCTGGAGCCAGTAATAGATCTTAAGGGTATAATGTGGACTCAGTCACCTGTGCTTCCTTATTTATTTTTTTTTATTGTATATGCCCTACCCACCCTTTCACTGGCCCCCACACTCATTATTTATGTTTGAGGGCAGCTCCCCTTTTTGGACCATGCCTTTGCTTAGGGAGTATCATCAACAAGCACCCCCCCCCCCAGGGTGGGCTTGCCCATCCCTCCCTGCAGCTCCGACAATCACCCGAGCCACTTATTGAACCTGTGTCTGCTGAGATGTAGGCAGGGCTTTGTCCCTTTATGCCACCAGAATGGCTATGGTATATTTTTCTACTTTGATATTCTAAAGAAGTTCAGTCTTGCATGCGGATGATAGTATGAAGGATGGGAAGAAAAAAACAGTTACTTGCTCACTAAATGAAAGTAGAATGACAGTTATATTTCATACTAACAATATCACATATGTCCCTTACAATGGGCTACCAGAGGACTTTTTTTTTAGATTGTAATATAGATTTTGATTCACTGATTCATAAACTGTTAAATATGAATTGTGACAAGAAATGAGCATTTAATGATTATAAGAAGCTGTTTTTAATTTTGAGATGGAATGCCAGTAAAAGAAAGAAAACATGATTCCTGCTCACTGTGCAGCTTTGCATTTGTAGACCATGTACATTTTGTAAAAACTTGCCACCAGCAGACATTTTATACATGAAGTATTGCATTTTTATATGTGAAACCCTTTTCTCATTTTCACAGTATAGTTTATTTTAGCTTCATAGGTGATTAGTAGACATGATGCAGAAGGCCATTCATTAACATAGCCCAATATCTCAGTTGCGCCAGAGCACTGCCAGGTTAAATTACTTGCACAGAGTCACTCAGCACGCCAAGAGATTGCAGAGAGAATCAAATTCTGCACTACAAGCAGCATCTCTTTACCAGCTCATAGCCTTAGTCCTTCTTGCTAGCTGCCAGGTTTTCCCTTTTACATTGTTGAACAGTCTACTGCAACAACTTGTGGTATCACTGCATGTGTGACTTCCATGAATACATGGGTATCCACACCCTGGATTTCCCACTTGATACGTGCTGTGCACTGCTTAGTGCATGAAAGGAATATAGGTGTCACATGAAAGAGAAGTTCAAATGATGCTGTTATGCTGCTCAGGATCTGTGCAACAAACCTGATGTCTGCTAGTTGGAGCAACTTTCACTGTGTCTCTGCTTCTTAAAATAATACCTTTATTGATAATTATAATGTGCAACCATATTTTTTAACCTCATCATCTTCCCTGACCGACTTCTTGTATTTTGCTGGATCCTTTTGACTAGGTCCTTCCATTCTCTTTTCTTAATTTCTGTGCATCTATATTGCCAACAGAGAGGTTTCTGCAAAGTATGATTCCTCCATTGATGGTTTAACAAAGGCAGCTTTCTTTGTAAAGGAAATACTATCATCTGCTTCTGGTGTAGCAGGAGTTGAATGATAGAAGTAATTTTTGTTTCTCACCATGATGATGGAAGTCTAGGCAGGAATGAGATCTTGGTCGTTTCTTGTTTCTGGGGGCTAGGATTAATTTTATAATGAATACTTATATGTAAACTATATCTTTTCATTATTGAGATAATTATTGTTGAAGATTGCCACAACTTGTTTATATAACAATGTATGGTCTTCCTGTCAGTCATGCTGTACAGTGAAGTTTCTAAGTTTTGCCATCATGTTTTATTCGTTTCAGTTCCCCTATATAGATATCAAAATCACTTATAGGATGAATTCATGACAAAGTCGGTTGGCTTTATGAGCCATTGAATCACCGTGTTGCTTTGTTTAATCAAGCGATTTATGTATAGGATATAAAATATTTTATCATGTAATGGCTAATCATCCTCTAAGCATCTTTGCCATTGTGTGGAAATAATGCAGTATATATTTCATTTAGGCATTCTTGGCTTGAACAAATGGAACCCTTTCTTTTCTAGTTTACTGCATGTTTATAGAAATGTTTCATATTAAAAAAGAAGACTATATTATCTGCATGTTGAAATTGTTAAATAGTAGAAAAATAAATAAATATTGTGATTTATGGTGCAGTATATACATTCTTCTTGGGACACTGTGGTGCACAGGGAATTCTGGCAAGTTGTTTGCCACCTTAGAAGAGGGAAATAGTTTGCAGCGGTAGATGAAAACAGACCAGTCAGCTCACAGCTGGAAAAGCCAATACATTTACAATCAATTTAGTACTGCAAGAAAAGAAGAGAGTCAGTAGTTCTTTTTAATTTAGAGTTTTAGTCTCTGTATGAGCTTTTTCTTTTTCTGTAGCTGCTTGCTTTGTTGGAGTGATGCCACCATCTGTACAGTTCTCATAGCCATGAGCATTGAAATGGTGTTAAATAGCACTGTCTAGGCAAGGAGGCAGTATTCTGCCAAACCCTGCTATTCAGAAGCATCCAGAATGCTTTGTGAGTAACCAAACAGGCAGAAATGCAGATCTACTGGCCAGTCAAACTAGTGGATGACAGGCATTTATCGGAAGGTATCATCAGAGATAAAACATAGCATAAGAAAATATATGTAATTCATTTCACTGAATTACAACCCAGTGTTATACTTTGTTAATTTTGATGTGTAATACAAAAGAAATGACTGAGAAAGTGATAGATCTAAAAACAGGTACAGTTTTTACTATGCTGCTATGGGGTTAATATCCGCCATTTTGTATAGCAGTTTAGTTTCCTCTGGAGATAAAAAATGGTGTCAGCCTTTGAGCATTTGTACGGTTAATGATAGCAGTAATAAAAACTCCGCAGTGCAGCTTCTGTCTTTTTCTTTCTGATAATAAAAACTGAATAAAAGAAGAAAATAATATGCTCTGACTAGATACACATATCAGGACTCTATTATATGAAGAATGGTAAAAAAAAGTGCATAGTTTTATGATCTGTCAGCATGCAAACATAAAGTAAAACAAATGTGCTTGGAACTTCAACACAGGAAGCCTTTGTTATGAACGTTAATTGCCTCGTATGCAGGTCGACTACTCATTGTCATTTCACAGCTGTAGAAGAATACTTTTCAACAGTTTTTTAGTTATAGTCATAATAACACACACAACATATAGTACAGTAGTTTATAGCTACTTCTAGCATTATCGTTCTACAATTTCATCATCTGTCTCTCGTTTGCCAAACATATTTTTATTGTCTTTACAAAAACACTGCAGGCTGAGACAAAGTAGCAAACAACTTAAGTGAACGTGAAAGCTATGAAGAATATGTAGCAAATGACATATCTTTGCATGATGTTCTATACAGTGCTCACAGTTTAGCCGTAACTACAGAGAAAAGGAAACTAAAAATAAAAATAGAAATAAATATTGAATGGTGACAGACAGCAGACGGAGCTCTTTGCATCACCAAAATTATAAGGTGACACTGACAGGATCTAACTAATCTATTACCTTACAAATTCCTCACTTTGGTTCTTCAGATTTTCATTTTCATTTCATACTGACGCCAGTCTGTGTTGTCGATACCCTTTTATGTGATGAACGTCCTTGCCATTGCTCCTGTTATCCTGTCCTCCCAGCCCACTTCCACATTTCCTCCATGACTGTCAGACTCCCACTGCTTGCCTTTCCATCCGGCTTGGTGCCTCTTTTCTTTTAGTGCTTTCTGCACCTTACCACTCTTTCTCTGCTGCCACATAGGCATCCACCTGTTTTCCCTGAGTCATCATCATCATCTTTTCTCACTACAGCGTAGTAAAACTTTGGGACTATATTCAGAGTCCACATCTCTTAATCCTGATTGATGATTTGTACCTATAATTTTATTCCAAATAATAGCAGATGGCATGTAGTCTGTTACAAGAAAGAATGGTGCTCCATACAAATACAAGTGGAAGCATTTCACAGGTGAAATTATACCTAAACCTTGTTTCAAAACATACATTTCAGTATGTGTAAGAGGATAACTTGCTTAGGCAATTTAACTTTTCTTTGCATCCATGGATTTGCATGACTAACATCAAATCTTTCTAGAATTGCATCTACGGTACGTTATGTTTCTTTTGATGAGTCAAACCACACTATGCCAGTTTCTGCATTGTATTATTACTTGAACCTTGGTCAGGAATTTTTGATATGTTTGATTTCATTGCCTGAGTAGAGACTTACTGACACCTGATCTTAGATGTTCTGTTATTCAGGTAAAGCAATGTCTACCAGACATCTGCAAGAGTATTTGGGAGCATCACATTATTTCAAGCACTTTTTATTGCATGTGAGACTCCTGAAATGCGTAGTCAGCTTTACCATTTCTTACAATCTCAAATTGCCAGGACCATTCCGGTCAAATTATTCCATAAATTAGGTGTTTGTAGTGGATTGAGCATCATACGGTTTCCTTACTGTTGTGTAATCATAAATTTCGTATAACAAAAGTTAGGGGGCTTGGAGGCAGTAACCTACCAAATATGGAGATGCAGGATTGCAGCCCATAAAAATACTTTGCTACATTTATTTTATTTATTTATTTTATTTTCAGACATGCTGTGTTTTGTTCAGTATTGTGTTTAGTAGGTTTGTTTTTACTTTTATAAGTCTGTGTGGTATAGCAAAGTTAAACATTTACATTCATTTGTTTATTTTAGTTTTTTAAGGCGACTGTGTTTTCTTATGGTTTAATATGTGCAATTGCATTCACACAAGCGTTATGCTCGTAGTGTTACTGGGAACCAATAATAGACCCAACAGTGTGGCATAGTGTAAGTCTAGATTTTGGGAGGTTGTATGAGTTGTTCATGTTCATTTCCATAGTTATAATCTTATACATTTCTTTGTTTATTAGAATATATGACATATGAATAAGTAAATAGTCATGCCTCGTAGGATTCTCATAGCTATGTAGGATTTTTGTGAGAACTTGGTTAACTTGCTGAACATCAGTTACAGTTTTAGGGCTTCATAAAATACCATATTTAGAGAATATAGTCCTGCAAAATACAAACATTGGCTTATTAAATTCACAAATGCATTCTTCAAGTCAGTCTGCACTCAATTATTGAAACACTATCTTCATGATAATGCCATTATCTTTTTGGAACCTTTAATACATTATAACATGTTACCATCACTAAATTTCCTCTAAAGTTTGCTGTTGTACACTTTGGAACATTTTGACTATTAACTTAATTCCAAAGTTTAATATCTACTATTCTTTAGCCTAAAATGTGTTGTAATTAACATAATAACAGTTTTAATTCCCTGTCTGTAAATCTGAATTGGAAAATACTTTGTCATTTAAGGTATGAATAATATCAGAAATAGAGCTACTGTGAATGTAAATGTTGCTATTTTTCTCATCAGTGAGCTCTATTTGGCGGGTCCGAAAATTGTCCGCTGTAGTCAACGTCCTACCCAAGAAAACTAATAATAAAAAAAAAAAAAAAAAAAAAAAATATATATATATATATATATATATATATATATATATATATATATTTATATAAAATCTATATATATATATATATATATATATATATATATATATATATATATATATGGGAGTCATTGATGTGTTTTAAAGATATATATATATATATATATATATATATATATATATATATATATATATACATATATATATAATCTATATCTATCTAGCTATATATATATATATATATATATATATATATATATATGGGTGTCATCGAGGTGTTCGAATGATGCATTCATCACATCCAAGAATAGGTAGTTGGCCCAGTTAATCGAACATTGCCAGCTTTGTTTTGGTCCGAGATTGCGGACAGTGGGGACTGATGAGGTTGCCCTTTCCCCATTGTAGAGCAATGTTGGAGATGGTATATACAATACGTAGGGGGTGTGGATGTGCTCTCACCCACATGGTGGTGGTGCAGGGTGGCTAACCTCCCCCTTCCAAAAAAAATCCTTTTTTTTGTTCAGTTTCAATTTTTTTTTCTGTTCTGTATAAAAAGCCAAGCACAAACTTTCTGTGTTGTGAATTATTTAGCTGTTTTTCCCAGATTTTTCATTTGTCTCAGTTAGAATGCAGTGCTCAAGCAAGACATATATATTTTTGGAATCATTTAGTTGCCTTTCCTAGGTTTTTTGTTTGTCTTAGCCAGAATGTGATATTCAAGCAAAATGGACTTTTTTTTGTAATTCATTCTATAGATCTTTTTTTTCCATACATATTTCTTTTTCCCTTTTATGTCATGGGTGTGGTAGATGGTACCTTTTCTTATGCTTTGGGATCCATTTACACTGTGCATGAATAAAGGGACATACTTATTATTTATTATTTATAGATGCTGTGTGACATTGAATATTAATGGTGCTCATGGCTTGACTATTCAGCAATGTATGTACACGTCGATTAAATATAAATCAGGTGCAGAAATATATAATCATTTTTGGAATAACTAAAACAATGGGTGCGATGGTACTTATTAAAACATTAAGTTCTGATGTTTTTTAGGATGTGTATTATGGATTTCAGGGAAGGGTTGCTGCTTTTATGCTAAAATGTAATAGTGCATTTATATTAATTGGATCTATGACTATTTTTTTATCAGCTATTTCTAAACAATTTGGGTGAAGTTTTACAAGAATTAGGTAATACAGCAATAATAACTGGTGGGGATTGGAATGCAGAATTAAATTTGGAGTTTGATGGATCTTATAATGCCAACAAGAGCATATATAGTGTAGCTCATGATTAAACTATTGCCATTTTAGATGCTTTAAGGGAGATTATATGGTGCACAGAATGTAAATAATCCAAGGAAATTATATATTATTTATTTCTTGCAGGTTGTTAAATCAGATTCAAGGGAAAATATATTTATTAAGGCCTATGGCATATTATGAAAGGATACTTTTTTGAAATAATTACCTGTTAATTTTTCAGACCACCTTTAATTAGTTATAGGTTAATGTCCATAAAGTTATGATTGAATATACAAGGAAAATATATGCAGATTGGTTTAACACTCTTTGTTTTTGTGATAGTGTAACAAAGAGTGTAAAATATTTTTGGTGCTATAATAAAGTTGGGATACTCTCATTTAAGATGAAATGGGATGACTTTGAAGCACATATATATATATATATATATATATATATATATATATATATATATATATATAGTGAGATGGTATCCATGTTATGAATTACAAATGAAAAACTGTACCATATTACTAAATTCTTTGCAATGAAGAACTTGATGGTATTAATGAAAGAAATATCTCAATGTGAAACACAGTTATATAAATTAAGAGGGTATAAGAACTTTAAAGAAACTTTTTTGTAAAATGATAAGACAGGAAAAGTTTAGCATCACATGTGTAAGTTATATAGGAGTACAATACTGATGCTGAACGATGATAGTAATGTAAAATATACAGTGACTAAGAAGATAAAATATATTCTCGTAGAATATTTTGAAAGTATATATTAATGGCAATTGGATTAAAGAAGTAGTAATATACAGAACTGGATTGATGATATACCTTAGGTGAGATTTATAAGCCTTGAGAATTTCCTTCAGGTTATAGAGACAAAAGAAGTAGGGACTCATTCTGGATGATTGTACTGCAGAATATTATATAACATTAAAAAAAGACATAACCCCTTTACTGTTTATGATGATAAGATGTATGACTATCCCTAATTGGGAAACATCTACATGCGTGCAAGTTGTTAAAATAATTCTAATTAGAAAACAAGAGAAAGACGGAACCCAAGCTGAGCAATATTGACCAGAATTCATTTTGAATCTTGACTACCATACTACTGCTAGGATCGTAAATAATAAAAATAATAAAATAAATGCTTGACTAGATAATGGATTGATTAATTCACAGTTCAGGTTTTGGCTAGGTAGAACAACATGTATGACTAATAAATATTTATAGGCTGTTATATTTAGTAGAAAACATATTTCTAAACAAAAGACAGATATGTTAAAATCTGATGCATCAAAGGCCTTTGATGTATTAATTAGGCCATAAATTTGAAGGTATTGGAGTACTGAGTGCTTCCTATAGGTGTTATCAGAATAATATGGAAAATAAATGAAACAACAAGGGCTTATTTAAAAATAAACGGGAAGGACTCAAGAATGCTCATCTTGTCAACTGGGTAAGATTGGTGTTTCCCCTTTTAGGATCCCTGTTTATGTTAGCTATTTGTCCATGTCTGTATAAAATTCAAAGTATAAGTAATAAGGAATATGACACAGAAATAAGTAAGAAACAAATATTGCTTATGCTTATGCAGATGCTATGTTGATTATTATGAAAAATTTGAACTTTATTTAGAAGCCAGATCTCAAACCATATTTGTTTTTAATCAGATCACCACTATAATTGCAGAATTCCTTTCTTAGGAATATTATGCATTGGGAAATTTGATGAGATAAATATGAGGAAAAGTTTGGTCATGTATGAAAAAACTGAGATAAGGCTGAAAGCATTAGATAAGAACATTATTTCCATTATTGGGTCATATCGTCATCACTAAAATTAGAATTCTTCCTTTGTACCTGTTTATTCTAGAATGTAGCAATATCTCCAAGTGTATTATGTTTTAAGAAGATTAAAATATCTGTCATTAAATTTTTATAATGAAGAGGATCCCCACAAATTCCATGGTCTGTGGTTAGTTCTCCTTTGAATCACGGTGGATGGTAGTACCAGATTATTTTAAGTAAAAAATTCTGTTTGTACCTTTATTCCCATAATTTCTCTACAGTTTAAATATTATAATACCTATGAGAAGATTAATTTTATAGTTAGTCCAGAGAATAGATGTTATTTATGGATGCCACAAAATTATATGAATAAAAACATAATTGTTTAATGTTTTAAACCTAATAGTTTAGAAATTATTACTATGACTTTTCTTTGGGAAACATGGTGTGTCAGAATATTTTTTTCCTATAGTTCTACAACATATTTATTTTTGTATGGTCAGAATACAAAAAATAGATGTGTTGGAACCAATATTATTCTGGACAGAATATATAGAAAAAGTGCTTACTGGATTTGATAAATTGTTAGAGTCTGATAATAAAATAAATATTTTTTTCAAAAGATACTTTTATTGAATTATCATAGCGAAATATGCAAACTTGCATTTATGTAACAGTAATTAAACCATATTAACAAATTCACATGTACAAACATTGTACATCACATATAATCTTATGTATAGTATAATCAAACCAGCATTAAAAATATTGCTATTCCTCCTCCAAAATATTTTCTGCATGTATTTTCCACAATTTCATTTTTTTAATTTATTCCAAACATTTTGTAAAGGTCCCGCATCCTGTTGTTTTATCGCTGTTACAATTTTGACTGTTTCACATATGGTTGGTTTAGTCTTTGACTTCCATTTTCTAGTAATTGCTTTTTTGGCAGCCACCAGAATTAAACTTAACAAGGACTTATTATGTCTAGGTTATTCAGATCCTGTTTCCCAGCTTAAAATAAAATATTTGTTAGCCACACTCAGTACTCAGTAAGGAATTGTTAAAGTCTACAACTTATTACATTCTGAAAACATATGCTGTCAGGTACCGCTTTTTTCTTGGCTATACTTCCAACATTTGCCATCTACCAGAAGAAAAATTATTTGGAGTTTGCTTGGGGTATGAAAGTACTTATGCAAACACCTCCAATCAAAAATTCTCAATCTTCTAGACTTTCGTATATATTTGGGAGTCTTACATATGTCCTCCTATTGTTTCTTTGTGAATTGCTTATCTAAGCTCTCTTCCCAGTCTTTTTACCTCCCCTGATTGATTCCTATAGTTATTGTGCAATGTTGCATATGTCCTACTAATTTCCTCTTTTTTAACAGCAGCTTATGTTCCAGATTCAACAAAAAAATCAACCAAGGCAGGTCTTTCACTTAGGATTCCCCTTTCCCATTCTCTTTGCCTATACTCTGATATCAACCCATTATAGGAAAGACAATCTATAGTCTTCAGTCCAAGCAGCTTCTTAGCCTTTTCTCATTCCATTACATTTCCCTCTTGAATTATTTGTTCCCAATACCTTGGTACCTCTGCCAGCTTCCTCCAGTAAATTCCACCCCCATCATGCCTGCTGTCTGTACCCTTAATTGCAGTCATTCCTATTGGCAGAATTGTTCTTCTCCATTCACATGTCGGCTTAATTCTTAATATACTTTGTTTCATAATGAATATAATATACTGCATGACTGTTGTTATTCTCCTTTAAGGATCTACATCTGAAATTTCACTCTTTCCTTATTTATTGAATTTCCCCCTTGCTTCATAATCATCCCTTTCCACTTTGAAATGTAGTTTGCTGGTTGTATTATGTATATGAGTCTTAAATGTGTAGCTCTAAGATATTCCTTTAAATCACTTAATCCAAAACTTCCATGTTCTGTTGGAAGGATCATCTTAATCCACTTAACTCTTGCCCTTTTCTCCTCCCTGATAAAATCCTCAACTCTTTATTAATTACTATCCACAAATTCTCCTGTGGTTGATAAACATATGAGTATAAAACTTAAGGGACTAAAAATATCATTCCTGCACAATTTTTATCTCATCTGCTCTTATCTGTTAATTGTTTTTCTACATGTAGCCTTGTAAAATAAAAATTATTGAGACAAAGAAGACCATTTATATATCATATTGAACTTTACTTGTCCTTGACTCAGATTTCTATTTATCCAGGGAAAATAAAGTGGAAGAATGGCATGAATACCAAATTTAACACTGCTAACTGGATTGGTCATTTTAGGAATCTTATCCTCTTGCATAAATCAGTGAGGAATGTGGCAATTCCATGTAAAGTTATATACGGGATAGATTACACTGCACATAGATTGTGTTTGTTGAAACTATCCACATATAATGA
Organism: Protopterus annectens; assembly: GCF_019279795.1. NCBI lineage: Eukaryota > Metazoa > Chordata > Ceratodontiformes > Protopteridae > Protopterus > Protopterus annectens. The sequence continues at coordinate 1,084,027,475 of NC_056741.1, forward strand.
TTGTTGGCATTGCATGTCTCATGGTGTAGATTGTTGGCACAGCTGGTGGGCATATTCACAGGTGACTGAATGCTAAGTGAATACTCATGTATGAATTTTGACCTTTCTAGGAAATGACATACCTTTATGCCCACAGCTTTTTCTGTCAGATATTTTAGAGGTAATTCCAAGTTAGTTTAGCTTGAAAATTGCACTTGCTACGACGCTATGATGATTGCTAAAACACACATTTTAATTAACTGGAAAGCAGCACCAGTAGCATTAGAAACATTTGAGGAATGAAATTATTTGTATATGAAATATGCCTGTTTGCACAAAGTACATGTTTAAATATTTTTTATTATGAATTGGATCCACTTTATCCTTTTCTCTTTTCTCACCCCATTTGCTCATGTTCGTCATTTTATGATTCTTCTGTATTTTAAAGGAAGGAATGAACTGATTAATACTAAATTACTAATGAATTAGAGTTTATATTGTACAATTATTTTAATGACTAGAAAAATCAGGCTATAAGGACAATTGATTGAGCAGTGCAGAACTGCTCAGCTGAGCGATTCATAGACATGCAAACCTCCCATAATGAGATGCAGCCTCCTGAGAATATGCATGACTATGATTTGCAAAAAAGCACAATGGTGCAACTAAATAAATTGGTGCAGTATGAATACCAACCAAAGACTTCTGATCATTTTAATTAAGTCATTTGCCTTATTTTTTATGTTAAATTGAAAACTCATGAGGCTTTAGTCAGAGTTCAAATCTTTTAATCCTCACTGATGTTTTGAGTATTGGTTTATTCAAAATGATCTTCAATTGTTTGTGGTATTACAAATAATCAACAATGATTTGTCAGCTTACAAGAGCCAATGGGTATATATAGAAATGTAAGTAATTTTTTGCTGTTAAAAAATATGCCTAAAGTTTATTTCTCTGTTTGAAAATATTGCCTTTCAGAACTTGTAAGGCTGACTTAGCAAGTGCTTATAACATTCTTAAGTTTGTGTAAAATGGGATCATGCCTTACCAACCTTCCATCAGAAGTAAGTTCTGTTTCTTTTGCTAGGTCAGAACATGCCATTGATTCAGCTTGGAGGCTTTATTCCAGTGCTAGGAAAAGATCCTTTTGTTAGTGATCATGCAAGTTGTGATATTGTAACAAAGTCTGGTTTGGTTAATGACAGAACATAATCATTCAAAAGTGGAAAGACTGCTTTCAGGGTAAAGTCATGATGATCTTTTAAGGTCTTGTTGTATGTCATATTTTTGTAACATTTCTATTCTTTACTACATTTTGGAACATATCCTCTGCTGAATTAATTCCAAAGTGTAATATCTCGTACCTTCTTAGCCCAAGACATTTTATAAATATATTAATACATCGACCCTCTCAGTATAACACTGCACAAGCAAATGTAACTTGTAAAGTATTGTGTTTTCCTTTATATTTTGAAGGATGTCATCTATGTGAGTATTAGGTAACATTCTCTGGTAGCAGCAGTATTAGTATTCTACATGTCAACACACATTGTTCCTTGGTCTTGGTGTTTGATCCTGAGTGGTGTGACAGAAAGTGAGAACTAAAGAGCAAGAACAGTAATACACCTGATTATATGAGCATCCATCAGCTGGTTATTCACAGTTTTTGATTTAACTAAGCTGTACAACTTACACTTCTGTGACTGGCACACTGGCTGTACTTTTCAGTTTATGTATGGTATGACATTTTAATTCTTTAGTTTGAGAGAGCCCACAGATATTTCAAGACATTGTTTTGGCAAGTGAGCTGAAGATGTTTTAGTGGAACTGGGAATTAGCAATCATATAAGTTCCAGATGAGCTGGTACATGTTAACGTTTGAGAAACCTGATATTGCTTTTCACTACAAATAATTATAATGTGGTAGGGGTGTTATAAAGTATGATACAAAACAAGAGGTCCTGTGAAGCTATAAGAAAGCAGAAACCTTTGTAGATTCTTAGAAGCAGTGTCTTAGACATTTGCCAACCAGTGGCATTAACTGTAGTACCAGAGGTAATGAAATTTGCATACTTTGCAATAGTATTGTCACTGTTGGTAAAGATATATCAACACAGAGCTATACAGTGAAAGCATATGGCTGTGTACGTTGTTCAGAGCCCTCAGCACTAGATGTGACACAAGCTAGTGTCTGTGACAAGTAGTCACAATTATTCACTTTATACCCTGAATGTGGAGATAAATCCTTTGCAGGCAATGTAAGATACTTCTGAGTTACATAACCTTCTAACACCACTAGTTGTGTTACACATAAAGAATTGATGTCTGTAAGATACATAGCTTTACCAGTATGTAGGAAAGTAGTACATTTTGTGGATTATGTGGTCTGAATGTCCTGTCACCATATGTGCTGTGTTGTATAACAATTTCTTGAAAGAGATAGGAAATTGTTGGTAAAGTCTTTGACGGAGTGGTCTGCAAAAACAAAAAGTCACTGCCTCATACTGTGTCGCTTCCATATGAAAGCCTTGTACATTTTACGTCAGCATATCAAAACCATACTGTGCTTCAAAATATAGAAATGACATGCTTTTATGTATTCATACCAACCACTACATTTTATCAGTGCAGTTTCATGTAATTATCTAACTGCATTAACTTGCTAACTTTCTTGTTACTTTAATTATGTAACAGATGAAAAAGGATGTGTGTAATATAGTCCACCTTCCTAGTGAAAGTCATAAATATCAGTCTTACTATTTGCTGACCAATAAGTACCATAATGTCTGCGCTAGTGCGTTTTAATTAACCAGTCTAACACTTGATATTATACTGTTACAGGGTTTCAAATGAGAAAAGATATGATATTATTTAGGATGATCTTTGACTCATCTTACATGGAAATGTAGATGAATTTGAGCAGTTTTCGTATCGACAATATTCCAGAGACCTTTTGCTTCCACTGCCCATTTGCTATTTACAATTTAGGGGCTGACCCATTGGCTGACAGCCCCTTAGTGCACTCACTCCCTTTGCAAATCCTCATTGGCCACCAGCCCCTTGCTTTTTTGTTTTCTGTATAAAATTGGAAATGTATGGTTAGTTTGTCAAATACTGTCTTAGAAAGACTTTTTTATGAAGGATCTTACTTTTTTAATCAAATACAAGAAACGACTAGATGAGTCAGACTTTGTTCATAACATAGCAAATCTAAAGCTGTGCCATTTGTTACAAAGAAAATGGAGTCAAAAATAACTGACAATTTCAATAAACATCTCAACACAGCATTCATGTTAATGTGGTTTTCATTAAAAAACATATTAATACCATTTCAGTACTGAATTTTGCAGTGCACATGGCTTGTAATATTTTAGATGAAACATTTATGAACAGGCTTCAGTTGAAAATGGGTTCTACCTAGTCAGAAGTTTCCATTTAATAAATGAAAATAAATAAGTGTACTATAAATTTGTAACTGCATATGCTGAAGAATGTTACAGAACAAAGTGTGATACAAGAGTAAATGAGGCATTTATGTATACACAAAAGTATATCCATGGCTACGTGCGTGAAATGGTGCTAGTTGCCATGTGGCATTAAGAGATTACATAATCTTGTCTCATACTTGCTAGTTGTATTATTAAGACAATTTTCTTCTGTTTCTTTATTTGTAAAATATTGCCTCTATCAGAAGCTCCCAAATGCCACCCAACATTTTCCCACCCTCATCGTTTCTCTCCTGATTCTTATCCCCCCCCCCCCCGAGTCATTTAAACCAGGTATGCCCTGTCCCATTTCTTATTTTCTTTACAGCTTCATTTCCTAGGCAATGGTTTCTGTATAGTATGATTCTTCCACCAGTAAGTTACTGAGAGCAATTGTTCTTGTAAAGGTGATGTTGCCAACTCCTACTAGGCTATTGGAGTTGAGTAATGCAAGTGAGATTTGTTTATCACTAAAACATAAAGGATGGGGTGTGGGTCCAGGTTGAAGTCAGGCTGGAGCAAGACCTTAGACCAGTCTTTTCTGTTGGAAGCAAGGTTCATTGTAGGGCAAACCTTTTTTATTTAAACAATAACTGTTTATTAGTGAGGCAGGTGAATGTAGGAACTTATTACTCATGGAACTGGCACATAGTTGTTTCTCATTTTTTTAACAGTATGTGATCTCCCTGGCAGTCATATTATTTATAAAGTTGCTAAGTTTTTCCATCAGCATTTTATTTTTTTTAATTTTACTAATTAGATGTAGGTCATACTTATGTTACTGTCAGTTTGCTTTAGGAATGTATTATCAAAATGCTTTGCTGACTCAAATGCATTATACACAATAATGTTGTGTGTGTTCTGCTTTTCCTGTATGCATCTTTGGAATCCTCTGGAGAGGTACAGAATATACTTATCTATGTCTGGTTTCCTGTTTGCATGCAAAAATCCTTCATATTGTAAAAACAGAAAAAATGTACTGGAATTCAGAAAGTTTTAATACAAGTTAGCACCCTATAAATGTTCTGTTTTCTGGAGTAGTATTTGCATTCTTTCTTCTTGCGGCACTTTGATGCATAGGGAATTGTAACAAGGTACTTGGTACCTTAGATGAAAAAAATTGTTCAGAGAGGAATAGAGCTCCCAGCTCACAAATAAATGGACTGGTAAGTTTACAGTAGGACACTGTGACGGCTACAAAAGGAGAGGAGAGTCAGTGTTTCTTTTTCGGCAGACTCATAGTCTCTGTACAAGCTCTTTTTTGTAACTGCTTACTCTGTTGGAGCAATGCCACCATTTGTACAGCTCTCAGAGCCATGAGTGCTGAAATGGTGTTAAGTAGCACAGCTTGGGCAAGGCAGTATTCTGCCAAGCCTTGCCGCTTACAAGTACTCAGGATGCTTTGTGAGTAACTAACACCACAAAAGGGTGGATCAGAGAGTGCATCACTGGTAGATAACAGATGTCAACTAAAATAAAATACAGCCAAGAATAACTTAAAAGAAATATACCTGGAATTCCTGATTCATTTGCAGCCCACTGATAACTATTTATTAATTTTGAAAGAGTATTACAGAACAAATGAAGAGAACGTAACGGGGCCAAAAAAAGTCACGCTTGCATTTCAGTCAGGTACTATGGGGTTAATGTCCGCCATTTTATATAGCAACTTAGTTTCCTTTGGAGATAGAAAATGGAGTCAGTTTTTCAGCACTATTACAGTTGATGATAGTAACGGAAACTCGAGTGCACAGTGTTTCTCTTTTTTTGCACATAATGCAGACAGACTATAGAAACAGAAAAAAAATCGTATATTACTACATAAAATATAACTGGATTACAGCACAAAAATATGGTCAAACAGAAAGAACACAGCTGTCAGCAGCTGTAAGGATCCAGAAATAAAACAAACAAATGCACTTGGAACTCCAAAGCAGGAAACCTCTGTTGTGATTTTACCTGACATGCATGCAGGTAGACTGCCCAGTGTCACTAGATGGCTTTGAATAACTGCTTTAAATTTTTTGAATATGTTTTATTAACATAACATGACATAGATAATAGGGAAATGCAGTGCAGCCTCTGATGTTCACATCTGGTATTAGATTGCTATAGTAACACAAACATTTCTGTAAACATTGTCTTCTGCATTTGTAGGATATTTGGTGCATTTCTCTTAATACATATATAACTGTAAAGAAAATTAAATTAAATAAAAATGGAAATAAATTCTCAAAAATAAATAAGTAGAAAGTAGTATGAGGAATTTTTTGTTTCACCAGCATTTATTTATTATTTATTTATTTATTTACATGTGTTTACCAGGTAAATGTCTGACTGGGCAAACATAGCCCATTTTCAGTGGAGACCCAGGGAGAAAAGCTCCAGCACATACACATAATTATACAAGAAAAGAATATAGAATCTCCAGTACATATACTTAGTTATGCAAGCAGAAAGAAAACAATATAGAATGTTTGCATATTATGCTATTATTACAACTATTGATCAAAGCGTAATAAAAATGGGTACAAAAAGCATTGTGATTATTGATTACACACAATAAGTTGTCTTTTTATTTTTTTTATTTATTTATTTATTTATTTATTTATTTATTTATTTATTTATTTTATTTTACTTTATTTTTTTTGTGTAGGGTCAGATGATATGGTGGTATCCCTGAAAGAGGATATGAGAGTGTGATTGAGAAGCAGAAGTCGAGGATAGAAGTAGAAACAGACTAGTCTGGTGGAGAACAGGAGCAGATATTTTGTCATATTTAGAATATAACACAAGGGACAAACAATTAATCTAACACATTGCAACTTTCCAGAATTAAATTTTTAAAGTTTTTTCATATTATACTACATCCAATTTAAGCTGTGGATTCCTTTTATTTCAAAAAAAGTCCATAGCATTTCCTTTCCAGCCTGCTCATGTAAATACCCACTTGCTATCCTGCCCTCTCATTATTCTAGTAATGCTGCCATTCTTTTATATTAGTTAACTGCGATTAGTTAAATAAGAAACTGACTAGCTTTCTGACCCTTTTCAACCATAAAATGAGCTCTAATACAATGCATAAGTATAAATGGTACTAATTTACAGAATAACTTTCAAGTTGTAGCACCCATATAGCAGTCAATATTACAAAAGCCATAGTATACATGTAGCAGCTAACACATGCTATAAAATGCTTAAGATTTAGCTATCAGTTTATTACACACATACAGGTAATCTGGACATACTATACAGCATATACAAGATTGTCTTAGATTACCAGACAGAGTTTTCTATAGTATCTGTACATGCAGGCAGTATATATTGAACATTAGGCAGAATTCTTCCTCTTTGGTAGGACATGTACACAAAGGAACAGTTAAATCAGTCTACTTTTACAGAGCTAGATTCAAATGATAAACAGTCATCTTAAAATTATAAGGTACATGACTTGCAGTACAGGTTTTTATGCAACCATTGTCTAAACAGTCTATCTTTGTCAATAGTGTATTTACATTTGTTTTATTTGAGTGTTGCTCCTTCAAATTGTTTTTTTAACCCTTCAGTGTTTTCTGGATGCACATCTCTTTGAGTATCTGATTCCAAGCAACAGAACCTATTTTTTGAAAATAGGTTGTGACTTATGACCAAGCCGGGGTGGGGGGGATCTAATGTGGGTTATTCACAGTAGTGGATTTCTCTAGTTAAGCATTTACTATATAGAGGTGAAGATGTTAAACAAGAGCTTGATATTGGCAGCTAATTTAATTTTTATTTGAGATCAAAGTGGTATGCTAAAGGATCTGCAAACAGCATAAACAAGAAGATTCTGTTAACAATGGCTTGTAGAAGGTGAGCATACAATTTGGATCTGTTAACAACATAAACCAGAAGATTTTGTTAAGAATGGTTTGTAGTAAGTGGTTAGTACTACTTGAGTAAAGCAAAAGGGGTGGGGGTGGTAGTTTCCCCCTTAATGCTACGTTTTCCCTCTTTAATTCCCTGTTCATGATTCTTCTCATTTGGGGTGCACAGACTTCTGTTTTCATTCATTCTTCTTCTCATCTTGTTGATGTTGACTGGTGAATCACAATGGAATCAGTTTAATTCCCATCTCTTAATACTAGCTAGTAGTTTAGATGTATGGTTAAACACAATAGTTTCAAGAAGGTAATCTAGTCATCTGCTACAAGAGTGAATGGTTGTCCATGCCAACACAAGTGGGAAGTTTTACACCTGTAATTTCTCAGTATGAAAATACTGCTATGTGTAGTTTTGGTAAATGCCTTTTCAAAGCAATCATGTATTTGCAAAAGAAAGACAATATGCAGTTATTTTAACTTGTGTATGGATTTTGGTGTATTTGTTTCGGTTATTACGGTACATTTTTTCTTTTTAAATAATCTTAGAGATTCTGATATTGTGCCAGATTAATAGCCAGAAAGTAGCTGCAATACCTAGTTATGCTGCAGATTCCAATTTTAAATGGTAATGTGCATACTATATATCTATATCTAAATATTTATATGTCTCTATATATCTAGATATATATTTTTGTATTTATATATAGATATAAAGCTAAATATATATATATATATATATATATATATATATATATAGTTGTATATGGATAGATATACATGTATAGATATAATAAATATGCTTATGTATGTATGTATTACTATAAATGTTATGAATGTTCATTATACCTACTAACTCTCAAGTCTTAGTAATTTAGATAAGCACATGCATTCAGACTGCTGATTAATATCATAAGCTGTTCATTAGAAAAATGAAGTCAAGGTATATTGTTAAGTGTGACTTTAACCCAGCCAGCTTAACAATATCCTCTGTTACTTACTTTGAGTAATGAGCAAGTAATCTTCACTGTGTTCAACCATGCTAGCCAAGCTGGCTTAGATCAGTAAGACTGAATATCCAGATTATACACTCCTCTTTTTTTATATATCACTCATTAAACAGTTTGCATGTATTTTCTTTGCTGTCCCCAAGTATTATTCTGTTTAGCGAGCTGCATGTAATTGCTTATAATATCTTAAAGTTTGATGATATGTGAGATTTGGGTTCTGCCGTTCTTAGTCAGTCAGTGATGTTGAATTTATGTAATAAGGATGTCGGTTTATATATGTAAAATTTCACTGCTTGCTTTTTGTACTACAGATTTTCTCAATAGAACTTCACTGAAAATGATCCAAAACTTAGTTGAGCATCCCAGAAAACAAAGCATAAATAAAAAGAAATTAATATTTTTCAAACTACTATAGCATCTGTTTGTAGCAGAGCTTCATAAGTAGCAATTACCTTTTTAGAATGTCAGAAATGCTATTATATATATGCTAGAAATCCATAAAATTCAAACTTTTTTTATTGCCTCCTCACAACTGACAATTGGCTGCCACCATTTTCTCTCCTCCTTCTTCACTGAGTCTATCAGACCAGTCATAGCTTCCCCCAGGCTATACACGAACCACAGCCAGTGAGGATAACAAGGACCCTAGTGCAGCAACATACTTTACCAGGGAGTGATATTTTTTGTATGATGTCATCCCCTCCCCTTAGATGTCCAATGGTGACATGCTGATATATTGCCCCACCACTGCAGTTGCTCTGTTAATGTCCCATGCTTACTCCCCGAAAGGGCAACACACTGTGTATGTCACCAGCCTTCAACAGGGATCAACCATGAGGTGCACCCAAGTGTGTACATTCTCCTCTGAATGGGCATGCCCATCCCTCTGTGCCAGCACCTCACACACTTGAGCAATTAATTGAACCTGGGCTGTAGTCAAGACTTTAGCCTTCTTTGACATGGTGCTGGCAAAATTCAGTCTTTAACTTTTTAAATTCACACTTAGTTTTATTTAATATCAGTTCACACTCTTTTAAATGGAATACTGCTTTCATTGTAACATTGTGAATCTTAGTGGACCTTGCCTTATGTTATGGCAGAGCCATAACTAGGGGAGGAAGAATGGGGTGGCTTCCATAGCATCAAGCTCTCAGGCGGAAATAATTGTCAGGTGCCAGTTGTGGGAAAGTACCATATTAGCTCTGGAAATGAAAGCCAACATTGCATTTTATGGTCACATTAGAAGCACCAGAACATTCAGTGTGTGAAGTAACTGTAGCAAACTGAAGCTGCTTGCTACATTCTCAGAAGATTAGAGTTTTGTTTTGCTTTTTCACCTCATCTTCAAGGTGGGGGAGGTACAATGTTCAGAGATATGTACATGGAGCTTGATGACCTAACTACAGCTCTGTATTATTATGCCATCACCTGGTATGTATTGTGTTATGGAACATGTTATGACACAAGGGAAATACTGCCAGCCCAGCTATGTGGAATTTTGTAAATAAACAAAGAAAGTGGAAAAAAGTGCCAAACGTAAGCTGATAACCAAAAATAAGGCATCGGAAGGTTCACCAGAATAAAATCCACTGTTTTATTGATCGCACACGATATTAAAAAATGTAAAACACAATCAGAATGCATTAACTGTATCACCACGTTTTCATCACAAAAACTTCTTCAGATGAGCATAATCTAATTTAAAAGTATAATTGGGGATGTTTCTGTATATAAAGGGGTTTCAGAAGTTGGTATGCTCATCTGAAGAAGTTTTTGTGATGAAAATGCAGTGATACAGTTAATGCGTTCTGGATGTGTTTTACGTTTTTTAATATCGTGTGTGATCAATAAAACAGTGGATTTTATTCTGGTGAACCTTCCAGTGCCTTATTTTTGGTTATCAGTTTACTTTTGGCACTTTTTTCCACTTTCTTTGTTTATTTGTTCTGTTTTGTGGATATGGAAGGGCAGCCAGATTCCAACATGGAGGATCAAAGGAATGGAGGAGAATTGGGGGAAATTCGTAAGCTCATTGGCCAGTTAACCCAACTGGTGGGTCTATTGACTCCTGTCAGTCAATCCTTGGCTTTGCTGACATCACCAGGCAACCAGGAAATAAATCAGAGTGAAAATGGCAGAATTCAGCATGAGGCACAAACTAAGTTAAATGAGAATGCTGTAGAGGTTTCTGCAACAATTGGAAACAGAAAGTGTAGTTTGGATGATTTTCCTAATATGTTTAAAACCCAACAATGTGTTCAAACCCAACAAATGGAAAAAAGAGGGAGAGAAACTACTGTCCAAGCAGGTGCAGCTGGTAGCAGCAACAGGCAAGTGACTGAAAACACTCATAGCAGTCAAGGTAACAAGAGACTTTTTAAAGACATTTTAGACCCCAAATTTGCTTTTGTTGGTGAAGTGCCTTGTCATGACAACAACAATGACACTTATGCTAACAACCTTGCTAAACTTGACATTTATTTAACTAAATATAAGATGTATCAAATGGACAATGACTAAAGCAATGTTTGCAGTTAAATATTGTACCTAAGGGTTTAAGGGTGTGTAAATATCCAAATAATGTTACCTATGGCTCTGATTTTCACAAAGATTTGGTTGTTGCATTTGACAAATGTGGTTTTGATGTCATGAGAGCTATAATTAAAAATAATGTAAATTAAATGAGCAATATTTTTCATGTGGTTGAGCATACCAACAATAACATTATTAATGATTTAATGTACACTATTGAAGGTGAAAAGGAGAAATATTTTGATTTGTTAAGGAATATTGATTCAAAATGTAAAGAAGTGCATGTTAGAAAGATGAAAAAGATAGAGATATTAATGAATACAAAGAGAATGTGCACTGTCCCAAACCTAGGCAGGGGGTTAGGTTTTATGGTAATGACAAGTTAAACAGGGAAAGCGTACATGATGGTGGGTTTGGTGGGCAGGTCAATGATGTTCCTTTCAACATTCGAGACCCTTCAGATTTTCCTTCTCCCAAGAGGTCAGAAAGGTTGAAAACGAAAGTCCCAGTCAGTTACAGGTACAATGCCTGGACAGGACAACGGGGAGCTTACTAGAGACAGGCCCTGGGGTCGGAGTACTTAAGGATGGCCCCAAAATAAGTAATAGCAATTTTAATTTTTAATTATAGTAACATTGACGTGCAGGAAGGTCATTTTAATTTATTTATAAAGGGATTTTCTTTTATCCCTAGGAGAAAGTGTGATGTGTTTAAATTATTGGTGGGTTTTAAATTATATATACGAAAAAAGAATCTAGAACTATTTTTAATGGTCAAGAAAGGTCCAACTCACACAATGCCACCTTGCATAGGAAAAGCATTTTTAACCCGTCCTTGCATCCACAATTAAAGAACTTTGAATGTATGGTGGAGAATGCGTTAAATCAAGCCATAAATAAAAACAAAGTGACTCCGAATCTTAGTAGGGAAGAGAGAGACTTACTTGAACAAAGTAGAAGTAACAAGAATTTAAGAATTATGAAACCGGATAAGGGTGGGGGTGTAGTCTTAATGGACAAAATCACATACGAAGGTAAGATGATGGACATTTTGGGTGATGTCAACCAGTATATGAGGGTTTCTCTGAATGAAGTAAATATTGCTTACAAAAGAATACAAGTATATTTAAATGACTTGCTCATTAAAGGGCTTATAAACAATGATACTTAAAATTTTTTACATGTCGAGAAACCTAGGATTCCATCAATTTTTGGCATCCCCAAGGTCCATAATATGTGGGCAACACACCCTTAAGGCCAATAGTATCTGCTGAAGGTTCCATAATAGCCCCCTTAGCTAAATTTGTGGATTCCAAGCTCAAACAATTGTTCATGGGGGGGCAAATGTACTCAAAGACTCATGGGACCTTTTGAAAAAACTGCATTCGGGCCTTTATTGTGACAAACTTACTTTTATCACGGTTGATGTGATAGATTTATTTTCTTCAATACCCCACACTCTGGGTTTAGAATGGTTAGAAGAGGTTTTAAGTGAAACTAATGACATAATGTTTAATGATTTTAGAACATGTTTAATCTTAATGGATGTGATTTTAAAAAACAATTTTATATTTTTTGAGGGCGAGTATTTTAAACAACTAAGAGGTGTTGCTATGGGGGCCCATTGTGCCCCCACATACGCTAACATTATACTTTCCTACTGGGAAAAGAAATTTGTGTTCAGTTGTGATTTCAGGTGTTGCTGGAATTTTTATGCTCATTTTTTGGACAACATTTGTTTATTTTGGGTAGAACCTGAGAGTAGGTTTTTAGATTTCTTTAACTATTTGTCTAGCACCACAGATTTCTTAAGATTTACGCATGAAATCAATTTTAATGAAATGAGATACTTGGACCTCAGTATCAGTAAGGCTGGAGGGAACTTCAAAACTAGAGTTTACAGAAAAGCAACATTTTCAAACTCTTACCTATATTATACCAGTGCACACCCACATCACCCGAAGAAAGGGGTAGTAAAGGGTCAGTTTGTTGGAATATCCAGAATGACCTCAGATGACAATGATTTTATTAATGAAATTGCTTATCTTATGGATTTGTTCAAAGCTAGGGGGTACCCAGAAAAGCTTTTAGCAGAAGTATACAATGAAGTTTTGGAAGCAAGAAAATCAAGGTTTGCCCCCATTTTCGGGAGGGACAGTCAGGACCTTGAAAATATTCAAACATTGGAGTGGTCAGGTGATAACGGGTACAACAGTGTTTGGTTATTACTTATGACGGGATGCCGGGTTGGCCAGATACATTATAGAAAGAGAATGGAACAGATTTGCTAGTACATCAGACCTGCAGTATATATTTGATAAACCTTTTACAGAAGGGGATGCTGTATTAAAAACATTTTGGAGAATGGTACCCCTAGGACAGGTGTTCACCTTTCTAACAAAAGGGGCACACACAAGTGTGGTTGTTTTGCCCAATGCCCTTATGTTAAAGATGGAGAGATGGTTCATCTGAAAAGTAGAGACAGACTTATTAAGACAAATGTTTTTTCTAATTAAAGTACTAATGGAATTATTTATTTAGCCTTGTGTGACAAATGTGAAGCATTATATATAGGTAAAACTGAGAGAAAATTAAAGTCAAGAATGTATGAACACAGGTATAATATAAAAAAGATGAACTGTAACAATTCTCTGTATAAACATACTCTGAACTGTGCAGGAGCTGATTTTTATTTTTATGTAATAGAAATATTGCCCATTGATCCTAGGGGTGACCCTTGGGAAACACAACGAGAATATAGGGAACTGTACCGGCAACTACTTATTGAAGCTACTGGGTATCCTGGTTTAAATGAGATGGTTTCACTGAAGCCAGTCTTAAAGCTTAGGTCTAGCATGTCCAAAGGTCAGTTGTCAATCTCCTCTCCAGTCCAGCTGGTGAATCTGGGAATCTTGAGGCAATGTTACAACTGCCTCATGTACACAGACAACCCTCTCCTCCCAACAAATTCCAACACATGTGAGAGATGCAACCATATAGCCAAACTGGAGGCTAAGCTCTCTCAACTCAGTACTGGCGTAACCAGTCAGGAGGAGAAGGAAACCACACTCACTAAAATTCCAGTCTCACATAGACCTACCACGATAGCAAACCAAGCACATAAACACACAAAAACATACTTGGAGGCTCTAAATAAAAATCTGCCTAAGCAGCAGAGACCTCCAAAGCAGACACCCAAGCAACCGCTACCCCAAAACAAAACACGTGCAACACATAGCTCACAAAGCCAGTGTATCGAACAGTCACAGCCCTTAAGGCTAAACAACACACCTGATACACTTGTAATAGGTGACTCTATCATCAGGCACACTGACGTCCCACTCACCAGGCTGAACAAGGAGAAGGTCACGGTGAGCTGCCTGTCGGGCGCTAGGATCCGCCACATAACACAAGCATTCAGGTCACTCCAAGGTAAGTACAAATATGACTCAGTCATTGTCCATGCTGGTGTGAATGACCTGAGATGTACCTCCCTGGACTACATGAAAAGAGACATAGAGGAGCTCTCTGAGCATGTAGCCCAGGCCGGTATGACCCTGACCTTGAGTAGCATCTTACCCTCACCAAGAATGATGACACAGTATGAAGACAAGATTATCAATTTCAACAATTGGCTTAAGTACTGGTGTCATTCAAAGGGGATCCAATGCCTGTCAGCCTGGGATGACATGCTCGACAAGCCACGATGCTTCGCTAGGGACGGCTTGCACCTGTCACCCCTGGGCTTTTGGATATTGGCAAAGGCTCTTGCTACCCCCATAGTGCATTTTTTAGGCAAGACAAACCCACCTCCATAGGTATCACAAGGGATAAGAAACTAAGAGTAATGCTACTCAACGCCAGAAGTCTAAACCTCAAGATGCACGCACTCGAAACTCTCCTTAGCATGGAGAACATCGATATCTGTGCAGTAACAGAAACCTGTTTCAAGGCTCTCGAGAGCACCCCAGCACTACCAGGTTATACCTCATACCATGCTTTTCGGCCCCAAAACTTGGACCGAACCACAAAAGGAGGGGGAGTATCAATATTCGTCAAAGATACCCACACCTCCAGGTTGGTGGCACAGCACGAAGCATCGGAGACTATCCATGTGCAACTAACAGTGGGTAAAACTGCCTTCCACTTTATAGCCTGCTACAGACCACCCTCCCAAACCCAGGAACCCCACTCGGCCTTCCTGAGAACACTGGAAAATATGAAGGTCTCTCCAAACACCATTATATTGGGTGACGTCAACTACCCAACCATAGACTGGGAGCATTACTCTAGCTCCAACACCCTAGCCCAAAGGTTCCTAGAATTTATAAACTCAAATGCTATGGAACAACTTTTTACCACTCCCACAAGAGGGGAAAACATACTGGACCTGATCATCACCAACATGGGGACTCTATGCTCCAGACCAGAAGTGTATCCCTCACTGGTAAGATCAGACCATAAACTAATCTCACTGGATATTCACATCCCGACCCCTCCCCATGCCCAGAAAACCACAGTGAAAAACTTCTCTAAAGCAAATTTCACACTCCTCAAAACTGAGGTGGAATCCTTCGAAGCCCTCGGGCCTGTGGATAATACGGCCCAGACTGCAAAATCCTTTATAAACACATTCTATGAACACCTTCAGGAATGCATGGATCATGCAATCCCAAATAAAACCAAGACCCAATCCTCCAAAGGCAGACGTCCTGTCTGGTGGACCCCAGCCATAAACAAACTATACAATAGAAGGAGGAAGCTACTACATAATAGAGCAAAATCCCAAAAAGGGAAGGCATCTCTGATCAGTATTAGCAAAAAACTACGGGCACTCATAAAATCATCTAAGGCCAGCTTTGAGAGAAAAATTGCACAGGACACTAAGGATAATCACAAGGCTTTCTTTAGTTATGTTAGGAGCCTGGGTGGGAATTCCCAGATATGCTCAGAATTAGTCCAAAATGACAAAAAATACACCGAACCCACAGACATTGCCAACATCCTAGCTGACAGGTTCAGCGCAAACTTCTCCCCCCTCCCCACCAAAAGGGCTAATATCTATCCCAGCAGAGTGCTGCCCCCCTGACATCTCAGATGCTCAGGTAAGAGCTGCCCTCTCCAAAGCAAGAAACACAGCATCAATGGGACCAGACGGTGTCCTGGGCTGTGTCCTACATGATCTCCAAGAAGAGCTAAACCCAAACATAAAACTACTGTTCAATCTCAGCCTTACTACAGGATATGTACCCAAAGAGTGGCATACAGCAACAGTGGTCCCTCTCCACAAAGGTGGTGCCTCAACGGATCCTGGAAACTATCGCCCCATAACTCTCACTAGCTTGGTCTGCAAAGCTATGGAAAGGATCATCATGGACCTTATAAATAAAGATATTGGGGACCTACAGACACTGGATCCTACCCAGTTCGGCTTTGTTAAGGGCAGATCCTGCCTCTTAAACCTGGTCGATTTCTTTGAAACAGTCACCAAGGCCATTGACAAGGGGAAGGTGGTCCACACAGCCTACCTGGACCTCGCAAAAGCCTTCGATATAATACCTCTCTCGGGCATTATAGATAAGCTCACCAGCTTAAATATAAACCCCTATGCCACTAGATGGGTTGCAAACTGGCTCAAGGACAGAACCCACATGGTTAGAATAGCTGGAGCCATGTCAGACTCCAAACCAGTTACAAGTGGCATCCCACAAGGCTCAGTCCTGGGACCTCTCTTGTTCGGTATATATTTCTCGGAGGTACAGGCCAACATGGAAGGACTGTGGCTGACCAAGTTCGCAGATGACTGCAAACTGGGAGCCATAATAGACTCTCCAGCCGACAAAAGCATCCTCCAAAAGGGCCTCATAGAAACAGACAACTGGTGCCAGAGCCATGGCCTCAAGCTAAAAGCCAAAAAGTGTATAGTCATCCCCTTTGGCAAAAACAAAGTGCCCACAAATTACCACATAGGTGGTAATCCATTACGTACAGAAGAAGTAATCAGGGACCTGGGGACCCAAGTTGATAGCAATCTCTCATTTGACAACCACGTGGCCAAAGTGGTTAGAAAAACATTTTATATAGCCCACCTAATCATGAAGGGATTCACATCTAGATCAGGGGAGGTCATTGTGCCTCTTTACTCATCCCTCATCAGGCCCATAATTGAGTACAATGCCCCTTTTGGGATGTACCTTACCAGACTCCTGCAGCAACTGGAAAGACCCCAAAAGTACCTCACCAAGAGGATCAAGGGGCTCAAACAGACGCCGTATGCTGCCCAGTTAAAGAAACTCCAGCTCTACTCAGTGGCATACCGCCTGCTCAGAGGCGATCTGTGCCTGACGTATAAAGCCATGTCCAACCCGGAATTAATGGACACGCTGCACCTCAGAAAATCCAAATCCCATCGAGCTACGCGCTTGAGGGACTTGAACCTCAGCACTGAAATAAATAGGACATGCTGGAGGGACAGATTCATAACCCAGAGGCTCCCTTCACTCTGGAATAAAATCCCAGTCCAGGTTAGGCAGAGTCCCTCATTGACTCTCTTCAAGAGGAATCTTGATGAGTGGATGGGAGATCATAGGTTTACCCCGGGTATCACTTCTGTGTCACTGTTAGACAGAGGCACAGTATACTAACCTCGAAAAAGGGCATAGCAAAATTAATTTAAAATGGGTGGCGAAAGCCATACACACTCTGGCTAGGCTTATAAATGCCCTAGGGCAGATAGCCTAGTATGAACCTATGAACCTATAAACTTTAAATTATGTGACTTTCCAGCAGATGGTGCTGTTTTATGTTTTGTATGACCTACACAACAGTGTTTTAAAGGTGGTTTTAAAAAGGTTTTATATTTTTAAACATTTTTAAACATTTTAATTACAAATTGTAAATAATGTATGTTTTTTACAAGATTCCTGCTTGACCAACAAATGATTTTCTATGCACTTCTGTATTTATTGTGTTTCATTGTTTGTGTATATAGTTTTTTTGCACTGTGATTTTAAAAGAATAATAGTTTATTAATTGATTAATTGGGGATGTTTCTGTATATAAAGGGGTTTCAGAAGTTGGTATGCTCATCTGTAGAAGTCTTTGTGACAAAAACGTGGTGATACAGTTAATGCGCTCTGGATGTGTTTTACATTTTTTAATATTGTGTGCAATCAATTAAACAGTGGATTTTATTCTGGTGAATTTTGTAAATAGTTATATGTCATTTGCGAATATCAACATGATTCATATTCTTGTCTTACAAATATAAGACAACTATATGTTATGTGTATATTAAACTACTAGTACACAAGTGTGTGTTGAACAGGGTTTGCATGTCCACAGTGTACCCTACTGGAAAAGAACAGAAAAGTATGTAAACTATATAACCTGTGCAAATGTATGTTTTCATAGTAGAAACTGGAACATACAGAGTTAACTTGCAAAACTTCAAGAAAATAAGTTGAAATTAAATTGTTTTACAATTGTGTTATAAAAGTTGGTTTCAATGCAGCAAGGAGAAGGGATGTCTAGATGTCTAGAACTAGGGTGCCTTCTGCATTGTTTTGAAAGTGTTTATTGTTTTATGTCTTCCAGCAACTGCAAACATCTGAAGGTTATGTAGTTTTCACACAGAGATGTTAAATGTGGGACACTGGGGGTGTAGCTTGGGAACTGAAGACAGGTGACAAAAAGTGATGTCAGCTAAGCTAACCCAGCAGTAATATTTGATATTAATTTAAGAACTCTCTCAGAGAGAGACTGTGCATTTTGTATTTTGTCTTGAACTTAGCAAGAACATCCACTCATCGTCACCATCTGCACTTGGCTTGCTAATAGTAAGTAACTATGGTACAGTAATTTCTTTTAGATATAGTTAGGGATGTAGTAAAGATTAGTTTAGATGTTTTCTGTATTTATTTGAGACTGTCCTGCAATGTTGTTTTAAAATATTTCCTGTGATTTTGAACTCCGAAGTAACTGTGTTTGTTTTCTGAGTATTGTCTTGTTCTTTTATTATTTATTATTAAACATATTTAAACCTGTCTTTGTGGCTGATATTTGTGAGTCATATTTAAGATCTTAGAGTACTTGCATATGTATTTGCTGACACTGTACAGGCCACTCCTAATAGCCTGGTGCTTGGTCAAAACTACCATTTGGATTATTAGTAACATTACACAGTGGATTGGAACCCTTTGTTAAGGGCCTAGAGTAGCTGATAAGACTGGTTGGTGACACTAATAACTACTTTATAGTCTAAGTAGAAGGGGGCATAGCTAATAAACCTGTGCCAGCCTTTCCCAGGTGTGTGTGTGTGTGTGTGTGTGTGTGTGTGTGTGTGTGTGTGTGTGTGTGTGTGTGTGTGTGTGTGTGTGTGTGTGTGTGTGTGTGTGTGTGTGTGTATGTGTGTGTGTGTGTGTGCGCGTCTGTGTGTGTGTGTTTGTATTTGTATATAAGTCAAATCGCAAAGTGCGTGTGTGTGTGTCAGCTACTTGGGCAGGGACAAGAAGCACTGGTTGTTCAGAGAGGGTGCTGGAGGTTTTGGCTTGACCACTAAGCTGAGATCTCAACCCTATAGCTGTGCCAGTGGGGAGTCTTATTGGGGATCTGGAGAAAGATCGAGAAACCATCCCCAGACTGACTGTAATCTCTGTGTGCTCTTAAGAGAGATTGCACTTTACTGTGTGTGTACTTGTCATCCTCCCGATGTGTACGTCCCCTAGCTTTTACCAGTGGTGAGACTTGAGGCTCCTTGATTATTGAGCCAGTGCTGGGGCATCACACTTGGCTAGTGTGAAATTATTTCCAAAGTTTATCTCTTGTAAAAGCAGTAATCAAATGACTATTTGGTAACTTCCTGAGCATATCTAACTAGGAATTGCAAATTTTGAGCCTGAATAACTTCATGAATTCAGTGAGTGTGAAATAAAAAAAAGCACAGTTCTAGGGCTTCAAAGACTCATGGCTGAATTTTATTAAAACATTTCTATACTTTACAAACTCAAACAAAATAAGTAACAAATGAAAAGTTTTCACATTAACAGTGTTTCCTCAGGTTTATGGATGGCGCAGTGGTACAGCGGTAGCATTGTCGCCTCACAGCAAGAGGTTCTCTGTTACATTTCTCAGCTGGGGTGCCTTCTGCGCCGAGTCTGCATGTCCTGCATTTGTGTGGGTTTCCTCTGGGTGCTCCAGTTTCCTCTCACATTAGAAAGACATGCATCTGGAGTGTAATGTCAACTGACTTACTTTGTTGGTGTTGTCAATTATATATATATATATATATATTTTTTTTTAAATCAACCATGAGTCTTTGAGGCTGAGTACAGCATTTTATTTATTTATTTATTGGGAGATGGAATTTACCTCTGCTTAGATGTTTCACATAAACCGGTATCTTGCTGTGTAGGGTTTACAAATACCTAAGAAATTATCATAAAACTTAATTTAACCCTAACATTGTATGTATCAAAGAAATTGACAAGGAAAGAAGTGCTCAAGAGATCATTATTTAAGGAGGAAAATGCTCAGGGAAAGATAATATGTGTTTAAGGCATAGCTAACATTTAAGTGTTATAAAAATACCAAGGTTACATGCTTCAACATGTATTAGGATTCTCTCTAAAACCAGTTAAAATCAGTGGTTCCATATTATAAAATATGTTACATGGTGAAACTGGTAGATATGATGAAGTCATGTTTGATGAATGCTTATTTATGTGAATCATTTTATTTTATTTTTGGACTTTTTTCATCAAATTCAAAAGCATACACTGTAGACTTCATAACATGGTATAGTGTAATAAGTAGAAGTGACTCAGCTTCCTTTCCTGTAGGTGCACAACTAGGACACCGCATCAGTTGCAAATATTCATGTCTTGCTCAATGAGGTATTACAAACTTGTAAGTAAACTGGATTCTTGACTGAAATGCCAGCTGGTTATGCTTTTGGGACTGTGAAACTTGAATTGCATGCATAATAGCTATGCATTATAATTGTGCGATATATGTATTTGTTTTAAGAATAAGACCTCTATCTACTCTAAGTACACTTTAATGGTTTGGTTTTGTAGAGAAGTAGTAAGCTGAGACAAATTTTAGGCAACTCATATGAATGGCAGGGTAAAAAATAACAATCTGCTAAGTTGTTGTAGAATGACATATAAAAGGCATTCTTTTTACATAAAGTTATATCTTGAAAGGCTCTTTCAAAGGACTACCGGACGTTGTGATTTCTTATTTATTTTTTTTTTCAGTTTCTTGTATCACAGCCTGTTAAATATGATTGATAATAATAAATGATCCATTGGTTATTTAAATGGCTAAAATGCAGAAAAGTATAAGGCTCAATATCAAAATACTGGAGCAGAATTAAACAAGTTCCTCTGGTTTTTGGCCTTATATGCTTAACATATTTGGTGAACATTCCATTAGTAAGAGAATTCTAGTAACAGATTTTCGATGAGTTGGAACCTGCTACTGTAGCCAATTCAAAAGTGGCATAATGCAACTTTTATTGTAATATTTAACTATGGTAGAAGTCCCCAGAGTTTCAAGGTGAATGCTTCAAGTATTATTTTGGATGAGAAACTGAAGTCTGTAGAATATTACAAGCTTATTCAATTAAAAGCTAGTAGGCAGATATATGTATAATCTATAGTTCTGTGGAATCTAGCTGAAAGAGGATTTTATTTTGGTAACTACCGAAACACAAAGACCAAACGGCTGAAAGAATGGACATACATATTCTAAGTCCAAGATGCCTTTTCTTGAACAGTAAAATTTTGATACTAAACATAGAAAACATTTATGACCATTAGTTTAAATATATTCTTAGTAAACCACTTAAAAAAAAGTAACTGACATTAAGGAGATGGACAAATATTCCATATCTCCTAACCTCTCTCTTTGCAAGTCTCTTCTCTGTCAAGATTCACTGAAGATTGACAAACTTTAGAAACAAATGTATCTGTTGTACATTGCACTCTACTTGTTTGTACATTGCACTGTGCTTGTTCACTAGACTGTAGAGACACAGCTTTTTTCTATGTAATTAGTATTGCTTATGTTTTTGGTTTTTTTTTTTTTTTTTTTTTTTTTTTTTGTGTGTGCGTGAAATATTTTGTCTCTCAACTGGCTGAGCTTGAAATTGGTCAGTACTGATCAGTGTACTTTCCTGGTAACTAAACAAATAATGCCACATGAATATAGATAAATACATTATTTCATATGAAGGAGGCAGTGATTCCCTCGTCCCAAGTAGGAGACCTCCTGCAACCCCATGATATACTAAATAACTCTATAATCATGCAATTTGGGGAAAACTGCAAAGCACCGGAGATTCTGCAGATTTGCATACCAGCTCGACATATCTCACACAATTCAATAAATGCATTTCTACCACATATACTCTTGCATGCTTATGGCCGGGCAGTATAATGTTACCTTTTGTAGTGCTTATGGTGAACAGAAATACAACACACATATTAATGAAATCACATTTTTCATACCTTTCAGCTGTACAGATTTTCTCTGAACGTCCAGAATTTCCTCATATTTTTGGTCTTTTCCTCTTAATATTTTTGGTTTTATGGCAATTCATTGAAGACTAAAGTCACTACATTATGACTGATATTCAAGTTTAAGACTGCAACACCAGCAGAAAATACATGCTAATGCAATATCTGCTATTATTTCAACTTTCTAAGTTTATAAGAACAACATTTAAAAATGTTCCCTTTTTTGGCCTTTCTCCCCCATCATTTCTGGCTTTGTCCAGATTTCTTACATTAAGAGGTTGAGATGTTTAATTTTTTTTTTTTGCTTACACAGAATAAGAGCAGAATAAATTGTGCTTGTAAGGAGAACAATGGCGGAGAGGAGTGATTATGATATGTGTGGATATGGAGCTGAATAATTCAGAAAAATGCAACAAGTAAAGAAAAAGTTAATTTTAATATACCAAAAAGTAAGGACAACAAAAATGTTAACTTATACTATACCCAGGTGTTTCAAGAGTAGTAAGAGTGATAGAAAGCTTGGTGGGGATAAGGTGCTTTCAGGTATATGACTGAAGAATGTAAGAGTATCTGTTTACCAGTGTGTTTTTTTTTTAATGTATGTTTGATTATAGAAAGCTGTTGCTAACCTCTGTAAAGGAAGGATCTATAACAGCAAAGGTTAATTCATTGTCTCAGACTGTGAAACATCTTTATATTTGTTATTCCTGCACATGTTATATAAAATGAAGATTTTAGAAAAGAAGCAGCCTTTCTTACACGAAACTGTTACTCTCACTCTTTTTTTTGTCTTAGTCTTGTTTCATTCATCTGTACATTCATAGCACTTTTTTTATCCTTTGTTGACCAGGCTAGTCCCACTATGCTAGAAGCCTCTTTTCAGGGGAGACCAGAGGTAATAATTGGAAATTTGACCAGGGCATCAGGGAACTTCCCCTACTTTTGGTTGTAGGGGAAGAGTTTGTGTGTGACACAACTGACTTCCTGTTTCTGGTGCAGGCATGGAGGTGGCCTGGAGAAACAGGAAGAAAACATGGAGACTGTAAGCCAAAATGAAATGGTAGTAAAAAATATCAAAAATGAAGGAGAAATGGTTGATTCACTACCAGAAATGTTCAATTTGGGAGTTGAGAAACCATTGTTTTCAAATGGTGAGGAGGTCAAGAAGGAAACAGAGGTAAATGCAGAGGTGGATATTGATTCAGAGCAAAATTTTGAGGAAAATGTGATTGAATCGACAGAAACAGTGGTAAAGTATATTATTTCAACTCTTCTCGTGGGAGGGTCGGTGAGACAGAAAGTGGAGCTGCAATATACTGGAGTGAGATTATGGAGAAAATAGGAAAAGAAAATGTGCCAGAGAAGGTTCCACAGAAAAAAAAACTTATGTTGAAACAGTTGGATAAGTGGTCAGAGAGGAGATGGGAATAAAAGAAACAAAGAAGAAATCTGTTGTTTGGGTGAGCAGTAAAAAGGAAGAAGGCTTGGACAGATATGAGGTATGGGACAATGTTATAGTACCACTGGGTGTTAAAGGTGAAGAGGTAAGAGTTTTCATTTTAATTAATAAATAAACATTTTATGACTTGATAGAAATACCACACACAGGCAGGAAACAGGATCCAAAGTATTTATTCTTTAGCACCTCGACTTAACTTTTAATATTTTGGGTTTACAACACTACATAGACCTGGATATTTCCCCCAGAGGACTTTGTGCTTTCAAATCACCCTCCACACCATTTGATGTTAGTGACAGCACAAAGAAAGTTTTCAGAGATCGTTGGCTTAGTGCTGCGTGTAAATATGTGATGGAGTGGGTGATGATTTTGAATGAACGAGACTGTATTAAACAAAAGAAACTTAAAGAAGAAATCAAACAAGCTCATTTGAAGCTTACTCAAAAGGTAGGGGCTGTGCAAACTGATAATCTGTTGATGATTATAAATGATAAATTAAAGAAGCTAGAGTCAGACATTGTTGAACAAAAAGTGATCAAAATTAATAGAGATGTCTGTGACTACAATGGTGGGCGGGCATTTCTTTGGAACACCAATCGTAATGCATTAAATATGGGATCCTCCACACGTCAGAAGGGTGGTTTCAAAAAGAATGCCTCAGTGTCATTTGCTTCTTCTGAAGGCATGTCATTTACTACAGACTCGGAGAATGATTCCAGGTCTTTTCCATCTTTACCACCAGCTCAACAGCCAGAGGCATTTCAGCAATGGTTTTGACAACAGGCAGAAGAAGAAAGGAATTGTGATTGAAAAAGAGGATATGCAGCACCTTTGCCGGCAGGTGAAGGACATTTTAAGCAGAACTATTAACATAGAAAATTGCAATAATGGTGCTGTTGTACCTGAGCCATCACTGGTTGTAAATTTAGCTGGACGTTGTTTGACTAATGAACAGATAGGGGTATTAAATTTGGGTCTAAAATTTGTGCCCACTGTTCTACCATCTTGGCATGTTATAGAACAAGAACTTTTTAGATCATCACAAAAATTGCAATTAAAATGCCATTTTGACCAGAATGTGAATGATATTAATGATTTGTCTGATGATGAATATTTTTCTTGTAATTCTGATAGCTTGTCTTTTATTGAAACTGGGAGTGATGCTGGTTTTAATGCATATTGTCCGCATAATAGATCTAGTATTAAATATAGAAGTAATTTTATACCAGCTTTTAATAATGAAAGTGTTAAAAACTTTATGGCCATGGTACGTTTTGGACTGGAACAAATTTACTGTGATTTTAGTCAGAATAAGTCTCCGGTATGTTATAATTTAACCAAATGTGAATGGGTAGCACTAAAGGAATTGGCTCAAAGTAAACATCTTATTGTGAAGCCATCAGATAAAGGTAATAAACTTGTGATTTTACACTATAGGCAATATCTTGAAATGTGTTATACACATTTACATGATATGGATGTCTATAAAGTTGTTGATATTCAAATTTATTATGGGGCACTTCAACAATATTCAGCATTGATAGATAAGGGACAACTTTTAGGATATTTGACTAAAGAAGATGTGAGTAAAAAATTGAACATAGATAAATGTACTATGGCAACTTCTTATTGCCTGCCAAAGTTACATAAGAATGGGGTCAACCCACCAGGCTATAGTGGCTGCTACAAATTATTTCTTACATGATACTGGTATAGTTTTACATGATTTTCTTTTGCCGTATGTACAGCAGTTGGACTCTTACATCAAGGACACTTTTGATTTTCTTAATAAAATCTCTGTAATTAATTGGAATTCTAGTATGTATTGGGTGACCCTTGATATTAGAATCCTATACACAAATATTAAACATAGGGATGGTATCACTGCTTTACAATCTAGGTTAGAAGAAAGTCCATTGTCAAGTTATATTATTGAATGGATAAAATTCAGATAGAATAATAATTACTTCTCTTTTAATAATCAGATTTTCAATCAAGTACAGGGCACAGCTATGGGGGCACCTTTTGCCCCTATTAATTCTAATATATTTATAGCCTTTTTTGAAAAGAAGTATATTTATCAACATGTTTTCTATAAGAAGTATGTTAAAAAATATTATAGATACATTGACAATCTTATTTTTTTATGCCAAGATAGCATTGAGATGGCTGAGAGTTTTATTAATGATCTCCAATGTAATAAATGTAATTTGTCCTTTGATGGCTTACAACTTGGACATACAGTTGATTTTCTAGATGTACATTTGGTAGGTACTAATACTGGTCCAATTCTTACCTCAGTATTTAGGAAATTTCATGATGTGGGACAATTTCTTCATGGTTCTAGTTTTCATCCTAGTCACTTAATTAATTCCCTACCATATGAGGAATTATTACGTTTATGTAGAATTTGTAATAATGTAGCTGATTTATCAAAAGCTATTATTTCTACTTCACAGATGTTTTTGAATAGGGGGTATTTATTACCCACCATTTTTGATGATTTAAATAAAATCAGTGAAAATTATGTATCTAAAGTTGATAAATGTAAAGATATAAGATGTATGTGTGATCAAAAGAGTACTCGGTCACAAAATAATTTTTATATAGTTATGCTATACAATATTTTGAGTGAACAAATTAGATACTTTTGGAAATTTTTATTAAGGGATGGGAAGCTAAATAAGTTACTGAATGGGCATCCTGTTTTTTCATATAAGAAAGGAGTCAGTATAGCGGATAAACATGAAATCTTATTTCATTGCCCCTACAGAAGGCTTAATAAATAACCCATTACCTAAAGGTACTTTTCCTTGTGGGAGATGTAATATTTGTGATCTGCTTGTATAAACATTTTATAAACTGGGGAATAAGAATTTTACAATATTAGGAAATTTTTCATGTACTACTACAGGTATTAATTATGCTTTATGTTGTCCATGTAATTTAATATACATAGAGGAGACTAAAAGAATGTTTAAACATCGATTACAGGAACATGTCAGAGACATAAAGAAATGTAAAGTGGAAATTTCCATTACATTGCATTTTATGCAGCATCACAAACGTGATTACAAGTTGCTACAGGCTACTATTTTAGATAAAGTTTTTGTTAAATTAGGAGATGATGAAATGTTAAAGAACAAATTATTATTCAGGGAATCTCTATTTATCTTGAAGTATAATACTATGGTTCCACATGGCCTTAATTGTGAAATTAATTGGAAATATTTGATTTAATTAGTTTATTTTTGTTTTTAATTGTTTCATTAGGGTTGGTTATTTAAGGAGAATGTTGTGCTACTTTATTTCATACTTCTTGAAGACTGGTTAAGTCGAGACGCTAAAGAATAAATACTTTGGATCCTGTTTCCTGCCTGTGTGTGGTATTTCTATTTTTGTGTCTTGCTACTTGGTGGTTTTGCATTTTATGACTTGATATTTGAAACTGGTAAGGCTATGGAATTTTTTTTTTTTGGGGCGGGGGTTATGAAAAAAGAAAACAGACTTTCCATGGTCAGAAAATGTGCAACCTTTTTTAGTCAAACAAAACAAAAGGGTTTTGATTCAGTTCAGAACTGAAATGTAAGCAAAAGAACTGAAAGAACATTTGTTGGCAATATGTAAAGAAGTGATGGACACTACTAAAATATATGATGAAGGAGCACTATAGACTGGGGGATGGGAATATGGAGTAATTTTAAAAATGGAAAATTACAATGTTATACATATACTGACTATTATTAATGTTCATGGTAATAGAGGTTTTGTGAAATATAGAGGGCAACCTAAAACGTACTATTTTTGTGGGAAGAATGATCATTTAATTAATGAAAGTGACAAGATGTTATTTATGTGGTCAGACAGGTCATAATGCAAAGAAATGTGAATTGAAGTGTAAAACATGTGGCAATGCAGGACATTCATGGTTAGAGTTTGCAATAGAGACACAAGAAAATGAAAAATAAAAAGAAACTGTAAAAGAAGTTATACAAGAAAAAGAGATAGCAGAGGATGTTGTACAGGAAGATGCACCATAAGTGAAAAATACAGAAGTTGTTTTTTTAAAATTAAAAAGAAAGAGAAAGAAAAACAAACAAAAAAAAGAAATAGATGAGACAAGTGAATAAGAGACAGACTGGTATATAGTAAAAGGCAAGAAAAATTCAATAGGAAAGAGCATTAGGGAGAAAAAAGAAAGTTTAAAAATGTAATGGTAAGAGAAAATAAGAAATGTAAGAGATAAAAATATATTTTATA
Source organism: Protopterus annectens (assembly GCF_019279795.1). Lineage (NCBI taxonomy): Eukaryota > Metazoa > Chordata > Ceratodontiformes > Protopteridae > Protopterus > Protopterus annectens. The sequence goes on from NC_056741.1 coordinate 1,084,055,581, forward strand.
CAACTGTTCTGTAAAACTGAAAATTTTAGTTTTAAATGTGAACAGTATGAAAAATATTAAGAGATGAATTAATGCTGTATATTGGTGTGCAGCTGTATATGCTCAAATAATACTATTAGAAGACATTAGATTAATGGAAGAGGAAAGGGTGCAAACAGAAAGGTTTTGGAATAGTACTGTTATTTGGAAAATATGTAAAGAAACATGCTCAGGTATATGTATATTGTGTAAAGAGAATAGAACAATATTACATGTAACAGTAATAGAACTAGGGAGAATAACTGCAGTTGATTTCAGACAGAAAATGCATGTATATACATATGTAACAAAAAAGAGAGAAAAATAAATTTTAAAAGTATACTTAATTATGTTTGTGTAAATATGGATATAATAATGGCAAGTGATTTCAGTTGTAACCTAAGGAACAAAAAAGGACTGTGATGTCAAAATATTTACAGAAATTATGAGGAGAGGACAATTAAAAATAAGGGACAAGAAACACTGGACCTATAAAAGGAATGAAGTTAAGACAGAAATTATTACTTCTTAATATAACAAAGTTCAAAAATGATTAAAAAAGGAATAAAATATATTGGATTTTCTGATTATGTGACTAATTGGATAAAAATTCAAGAAAATTAGGAATATATTAACACAGGAAAAGGAATATAAAATGTATTTATTTTAATTTACTTATATTTGTTTACCAGGTATTGTCCAACTGGGCCAGGGACCCACTTTCAGCAGAGACCTGGGGTCTAAGTAATGAAAAAGAATTATATATAGAAGAGAGAAAAGCGCTTATAGAATTATGGAAACAGTATATTAGTATGAAACCTTTTGTATGAAAATTGGACAATTTGGTGGATATAATTTAAAAAGAAATATAAAAAGGTATTTTAAAATGTGCAGAATAGAAGAAGAAAAGAAGAAAGATGGAATACAGAGTATTCTTAATGGTTTAGTAGAAAAAGATAAGATATTGCATGAAAAAAGAGAAATATATAAAATAAATCAAGAAAAAATGTATCATTTGTTATATAAGCAAGAATATTGCTTACAAGGTACAAAAGAGGAAGTAGCACCACATTTATGTTAAATAATGAAAGAAAGAAAAATAAGTAAATTAAAGAATAAATAAGGGAAACAAGTTAAGAAGCAAGAAGGAATACATGAAATAATTAAGAGTTTTAATGGCAAAAGAGAAGTGTGCATAAAACTGATTTATAATTTTGAGAGATTTAATAAAGAAGACAATGAATATTTAGAAAAAATATAAATGAGTTGAATGAGATTATGAAAGATATTAGCATAAAATCAGACATGGGATTAGATGGGATTGAATATAATACGCATAAAGAAATTGACGAATGACAAAAATTGTATTTATACAAGTTATGAATGGATGGAAACAGGGATTAAGTACAAGGAATTTTGTACTGGTGTTTTAAAATTCATGTTTAAGAAAGGAAATAAAGATGAGATAAAAAACTGGAGACCTATAATGTTGAATAATATGAACTATAACTTTTTTATGAAAATAATAGCTAAAATAGTACAATGTAATATGGAAAGGTTATATGATCAAAATGTGGAAGAAAGAGAAAGAAGTCAGGATTTGTTGTGGTTAATAAGATAAGTTATTGATGGCATTATTAATAAAAAAGTAGCAGTAAAGGTTATGATAGGTGATGTAAGTAAGGCATATGATAATGTACAATTTGAAGCATTATGGAGAATTTTGCATGTACATAACATAACTGATAAAATATTACAAATTATTAAATCAATATGTGAAAACATTATGTGAAATTAAACATAAATGGTTGTATTCAGGAAGATGTGAAAACAGAGTGTGGAATAAAGCAAGGATGTCCAGCCAGCAGTGTGATATTTTCATTAGTTATGAATATCGTAGTTATGGAAATAAATCAATTGACAAGTAATGGAGGACATAAAATGATAAAGAAAGTATAAATACCAATAATGCATACTTATACTGATGGCATTGTAATAATTGCTAAAAATAAATTATGGATGGGAGAAATGAATGAAAAATTAAGTATAAACAAAGAAAATTGGTTAAAGTATAAATAAAGAGAAAAGTAAAGGATCTGGTTATGAAGGTATAATATGAGGTGTAGAATATAATGAAAAGTACATAGATATATTAGGTATAGTATTTGGTAGAAGTTAATATAAACATGAGCAATAGGACAATGTTATTAAAGGAATTAAAGATATGATTGCTTTCTGGAAAACATATAGATTTTCATATAGAAAGAAAACATATTTGATAAACACTATAGTATTGGATATAATGGCCTGTGTTGCAAACATTTACATGATACCGGTGAGGTATGAAAAAGAAATTATGATGATAATATTCTCATTTATCTGGGGGTTGAGACTGAACCCTGTGAAGAGAAGAATCTAATATATGAAAGAAGAGCAGGGGGGCTGGGATTGATAAATCCAATTGTGTATACAGCTTTTTTTAAATATGAATAAAGTATTAAAAGGAGTTATGAAAGATAATAAAAATTTAGTAGACACAATAATATATGGTAAACAGAAAGAACTTTGGCAAGAAGTGGGAATGAAGAAAAGAAGTCAAAGTGTTATTAATGAAGAAATTAAAGAATTTCATAGCAAAATTATGTTATAGAAACTAAAAAAAGAATGTAATAGAAAAGAACAGAAAGGAATGGTATGTTAATATTATAAAATCTTTTTATTTTGTTGATCCTTGGAAAGAGTTAGTAAGTAATATTGCTGGGGACCTTTTGACTAGGTCCTTGCAGTACTGTTTTTTTTTTAATTTGTATGCAGTTTTTTCCCAGTATCTTGGGTGAATTTTTTTCTACAATATAATTTTTCCATTAAAGGGTTAGTGATGAAAGCTCTCCTCTAAATGAGATACTGTTACATCCTTCCAAAATGCCTTAAGCTAGATTAATAAGTAAGAAAAAAAGCAATAATGATGAGATATACCAAATATAAAAGAATTAAATAATGTAATGATTTTTTTGTGGAGGCTGTCCATGGGTAAATTACCAATAAAGGCAAACATGGCATACAAAAGTAAACAGTATAGAATATGTAATATGTATAATGAACATGTATTCTTAAAATGTGAAATAATTCAAGAGTTGTGGAAAGAAGTATGCAAGCATGAGTTGGTTAAAGATTACTTGAAATGTGTTAAATATGGACATGATAGAATACAGTTATTATGAAACAAGATCTCAAGAAAAGGCAAAGAAAATGTACAGAGTTATATTTTATGTAACATGGACAATATGGAGCAAGAGACTTAGTGAGATGAAATACAAATGGAAAATGGACATTGCCAAAGGTATTGGAGAAGTTATGGTTTTGGTTGTGGGAGAAATGGTGGGGGGAATACTTAAAAAGAAGTTGATGATTATTGAGTGATGTTATTCATATAAATAATGTAAATAAGTGAATATGTAAATATTACGAAATGCATTAATTCTTACAAATAAAAATCTCTACTGTGGGAGTTTTTGTATAGGTTCATAGGTTGGTACTAGGTTATCAGCCCTAGGGCATATACAAGCCTAGCCATAACAATTCCCTGGCTATTTCTTCCCACAGTATTTACTTCCCTGATATACATGTGAGCTACTGCCAACTCAGTAACTTTAACATCTCATGTGAAGGACAGCACATTCAGCAGAGTAGTGCACCCCTTATGCTGCATTTGCAGAGTCAGCAATTGATCTAAGTGTGGCAATAGAACTCACAGCCTTCTGTACCAAAGGCAAGGGTGCTACCTGTTGCACCACTGACACTGCTATTCAATAAAGAGCATAGAAATATTCTTAAAAAATTTGATGTAAATGCATGTATGACATTCATGCACGCATACATATGTTTATCTAGACTTCACTCTTGATACATGTTGTCCATGTCTATGTGTACAAAATGGAACTAGTGGTCATATGACATAAGTGTTACATCATCTCTTCACACCTCACACTTGGGTTAACAGTGCTTTTAGAACTACTGCTATACAAGCTTTTTTTTCAGATGTACTTCTTCTAAAATAACATCCCTGTTGAAAGTTACAAAATGCTGCCTTTCCTTTTCCCTCTTCCTCCTTTCTGTGCTGCCTCTTATATTGCTGGGGACCTTTTTGACTAGGTCCTTGCAGTACTGTTTTTTTTTAATTTGTATGCAGTTTTTTCCCAGTATCTTGGGTGAATTTTTTTCTACAATATAATTTTTCCATTAAAGGGTTAGTGATGAAAGCTCTCCTCTAAATGGGATACTGTTACATCCTTCCAAAATGCTTTAAGCTAGATGATACAAATTAATTTTGTTTTCATTAACATGTAGTAGATGCAAGCGGTCACTGCTAGAAATTACAAAAATATGAGACTATAGGTTAGTCATTTCTTTGGAAATAAGGTTAATTGTAACAGAAGCACTTGAATGAACAATATCTATTCATAAGGTAAATTCCTGTGTAAAGCTAATGAATCATGGAAGAGGTACAACACTGATCTTTACTGATAAATGTGGCACTCCTGTAAGACATATTGTACACTAAACTATACTGCAACTCCTAAATTCTGCCATCATCTTTCTACTCTATTGAATTCCCCTAAGCAGAAAGTACTTTCTGTCACATGTTCCTTATAAGGCAATCTCATCATCTTATCGTCAATCACCTTTGCTCAAATGTGCAGGCATAGCTCTCAACCAATCAGGGACAAATCTCAACAGAATCAAGGACAACTCCAGAAGTAATCAGGAACAATCAGGGACACTTGTAAAATATTAATACTATTAACTAGACACACTGGCAGAATAAGAGAATGAGAATTGATATCCATTTTCTGAATTTAAAGTACTCTGTAATTATTGTCATTATTTATTTTGTAATTCACCACTTTTTCACCAAAAGTCACCAGTTTTAGGAGGGGATTATGAGTGGCAGAGCAAAAATGTGAGCCAAAATCAGGGACAGTTGAGAGGTATGTGTGCAGGAGGTATGCAGTGTCCTGGCTTTTCCCTTTCTTTTCCTGTATGTTTTTTAAGGGCATCTTTGCTTTCTGTATGGAAATTGCAGACTGTACTTTAGTTAGGCTTTGTCGGTTTCAACAAATGGAGCGCATTCATTTCTAGTTTTCTGCAAGTATACATTAAACCTTCATAATGTATAGGCCGAATACATTTGTTTGCATGCATAAACTGTTAGAAACTTAGTATGTGATTAAACATTCTGCTTTCTCATGGAGTACAGTGTTTATGAAAAATGTGATACATGAGGAGTTCTGTAAAGTTATTTGGTACCCTACAGAGAAAAACTGTTTCGAGATAAAGATGAACAGAAAGCAACCAACTCACAAATGAACAGAACAATACTCTTACAAGTGAAAAGCCCGGCTGCTGCAGGAAGGAATAACAAGAAGTATTTATTTTCCTGCACATTCATAGGCTCTGTATGGGTTCTTTTTTGTATCTGCTTACTCTGCTGGAGGGTTGCCACCATTTTGTACTGCTCGCAGAATAATGTGTGCTGAAGTGACGATAAGTTGCACAGTCCGACCAAGGCAGTATTCTGCCAAGACTGACATTCAGAAGGATTCAGAGTGCTTTGAAAACAACTAACTGGGTATTAAAACAGGTTTGCCAGACAATCAGATGTGGCTATAACAAGCATATGCCAGAAGGTGTCAACAGAAATAAAAAGTAGCCACAGAAAATATACAAGAAGTGCATATAGATTCCGTTCTCTGTTTTGCAGTCCACTGCTACTCTTTGTTAATTCTAGAAGTTTTTACAGAACAAATGGGGAGAACGTAAGATAGCTAAAATCTGGTGCGCATTATCAGTCTGTTGCTGTGGGGGTTACTATCCACCATTTTGTATAACAACTTAGCTTCCTCTGATGGCGTCAGCCTTCCAGCATTACTGCAGCATATTCAGCAGTGCACTCTCTCTCTCTCTCTCTCTCTCTCTCACACACTCTCTCTCTCTCTGTCTCTTACTTTCCCCATCATTCAATCAGTCTACAGTAAGAAAAGAAACAGCTAGTACTAATAAACATAGAATGACTACAGTGCACAAAGTGTGTTAGAAAATAACCACACAACTTTAAATATCTCCCAGTGTTCAAAATTAAAACAAAACAAATGCATTTTGTACTCAGAAAACCTGTGTCATGAATTTTTCCTGCCATTCATAAAGATGTACTGCTTATGTGTCTCTTCATGGATGACTTTAATTTTTTTAAATGCTTTTATTTGTAATGCAGCAATACATAGTAAACATATAACATACATTACAATCATTTATTCCCAAGTCAAATGTTATAGTCGTATAGTCGTATAGTAATATCATTAGTCGGCTGTACATTGTGGTTCACCTGTGTACTTCTTATGGTTCACTATGCTTCACTGGTTATCCTACATCAAGAAATGCATCCCGAAGCTGCAGCAAAAAGAGATAAAAACTTTTTTGCAGTGGGCAAAACCACCTTGAACCCCCCCCCCCCCCAATGTGGAGGAATTAACTGGACTCCCCTTATTTATCTATACAAAGTCTATGGCTACACAACAGTTGGAAAAATGGGAATAAAAACAACATGGCCAGCTTGCCCAAAAAAGTGAGTACTGTTTCAACAAACTATAATCAAAGACACTCAACAAAAATCCATTCTATGCAACTGCACTCACCCATGGTCTTGCAGGATAACCATACATTGTCATTTTCCTTGTAGGGCATTCTGTGTAATCCATACAATATTTATAGCTATAAAGAAATAACAATGCAAGTAAAAGGTATAGAAGTAAATTTATAAATATATAACACAGCATGCAAAGTTTTTTCCATTACCAGCATTTAGTGGACATCACAGAGGGGGCAACTCATCTAATTTCCCATACATTTTCCTATTTCAGTTCTCAAGTTTTAGTTTCTCATTATATATATTGCTTACAGCTTTTTCCCCTTCATACCATTTTAACTGGTAAAATTCCTTAGATTTGCCTTTTGTTCTGCCCTCCGAAGGTCCCTCTATTTACCCACCTGCTTGCTCTCTATCCCATGCTTATCATTGTATTCCTCTTCCTTAGTGCCACCTGCCCTGTCCTGTCCTGTATTAAGCACACCATCTCTCTTCCTACTCATGGCATAATAGCCTTCC